>NC_092754.1:1929882-2115002 GCF_047496795.1 Chiloscyllium punctatum | reverse complement strand
TGTGTGTGTGTTTGTGTGGGGGGAGTGTGCATGTGTGGGTGGTGTGTGTGTGGGGCAGGAGTGTGTGTGTGGGGGGGAGTGTGTGTGAGTGGGGGGGTAGTGTGTGTGGGGGGGGGGAATATGTGTGTGGGGGGAGTGTGTGTGTGTATGTGTGGGGGGAGTGTGCATGTGTGGGGGGTGTGTGGGGCGGAGTGTGTGTGTGGGGGGAAAGGGGAGTTTGTGTGTGTGGGGGGGTAGTGTGTGTGTGTGGGGGAATATGTGTGTGGGGGGGGAGTGTGTGTGTGTGGGAAGGGGTGTGTGTGTGGGGGGGGTAGTGTGTGTGTGGGGGGGAATATGTGTGTGGGGGGAGTGTGTGTGTGTGGGAAGGGGAGTGTGTGTGGGGGGGGTAGTGTTTGTGTGTGGGAAGGGGAGTGTGTGTGTGTGGGGGGGAGTGTGTGTGTGTATGTGTGGGGGGAGTGTGCATGTTGGGTGTGTGTGTGTGGGGGGAGTGTGCATGTGTGGGGTGTGTGTGTGGGGGGAGTGTGCATGTGTGGGGGTGTGTGTGTGTGGGGGGGGGAGTGTGAGTGTGGGGGGGAGTGTGTGTGTGTATGTGTGGGGGGAGTGTGCATGTGTGGGGGGTGTGTGTGTGAGTGGGGGGTAGTGTGTGTGTGGGGGGATGGGGGCGGGGGGGAGTGTGAGTGTGGGGGGAGTGTGTGTGAGTGGGGGGTAGTGTGTGTGTGGGGGGATGGGGGCGGGGGGGAGTGTGTGTGTGGGGGGGGAGTGTGTGTGCGGGGGAGTGTGTGTGTGTATGTGTGGGGGGATTGTGCATGTGTGGGGGGTGTGTGTGTGTGTGTGGGGAAGTGTGCCTGTGTGGGGGGTGTGTTTGTGTGGGGGACTGTGAGTGTGTGGGGGGGAGTGCGTGTGTGTGTGTGTGTGGGGGAGTGTGAGTGTGTAGGGGGATTGCGTGTGTGTGTGGGGGGGTGTGTGTGTGTGGGGGGGAGTGTTTGAGTGTGGGGGAGCGTGGGTGTGTGTGGGGGAGTGTGTATGTGGGAGGGAGTGTGTGTGTGTGGGGGAGTGTACGCGTAGGGGGAGTGTGTTGTGTGTGGGGGAGTGTGAGTGTGTGGGGGGGAGTGTGTGTGGGGGGAGTGTGTTTGTGTGGGCGGAATGTGTGTGTGTGGGGGGGAGTGTGTGTGTGTGGGGGGAGTGTGTGTGTGGGGGGGGAGTGTTTGAGTGTTGGGGAGCGTGGGTGTGTGTGGGGGAGTGTGTATGTGGGAGGGAGAGTGTGTGTGTGTGGGGAGTGTACGCGTGGGGGGAGTGTGTGTGTGGGGGAGTGTGAGTGTGTGGGGAGTAGTGCGTGTGTGTGTGTGGGGGGAGTGTGAGTGTGTGGGGGGGAGTGTGTGTGGGGGGAGTGTGTTTGTGTGGGCGGAATGTGTGTGTGAGGGGGGGAGTGTGTGTGTGTGGGGGGAGTATGTGTGTGTGGGGGAGTGTACGCGTGGGGGGAGTGTGTGTGTGGGGGAGTGTGCCTGTGTGGGGGGTGTGTTTGTGTGGGGGACTGTGAGTGTGTGGGGGGGAGTGCGTGTGTGTGTGTGTGGGGGAGTGTGAGTGTGTAGGGGGATTGCGTGTGTGTGTGGGGGGGAGTGTGAGTGTGTAGGGGGAGTGCGTGTGTGTGTGGGGGGGAGTGTGTGTGTGGGGGGGAGTGTTTGAGTGTGGGGGAGCGTGGGTGTGTGTGGGGGAGTGTGTATGTGGGAGGGAGTGTGTGTGTGTGGGGGAGTGTACGCGTGGGGGGGAGTGTGTGTGTGGGGGAGTGTGAGTGTGTGGGGAGTAGTGCGTGTGTGTGTGGGGGGAGTGTGAGTGTGTGGGGGGGAGTGTGTGTGGGGGGAGTGTGTTTGTGTGGGCGGAATGTGTGTGTGTGGGGGGGAGTGTGTGTGTGTGGGGGGAGTATGTGTGTGTGGGGGAGTGTACGCGTGGGGGGAGTGTGTGTGTGGGGGAGTGTGAGTGTGTGGGGAGTAGTGCGTGTGTGTGTGGGGGGAGTGTGATGTGTGGGGGGGAGTGTGTGTGGGGGGGAGTGTGTGTGAGTGGGGGTTAATGTGTGTGGGGGGGGAATATGTGTGTGTGTGGGGGAGTGTGCGCGTGGGGGGGAGTGTGTGAGTGGAGGGGAGTGTGTGTGTGTGTAGGGGGGACTGTGTGTGTGCGTGTGTTGGGGGGAGTGTGTGTGGGGGGCAGTGTGTCTGTCTGGGGGGAAGTGAGTGTGTGTGTGTGGGGGAGTGTGTATGTGGGAGGGAGTGTGTGTGTGTGTGGGGGAGTGTGCGCGTGGGGGGGAGTGTGGGCATGGGGGGGGGAGTGTGTGTGTGTGGGAAGGGGAGTGTATGTGTGGGTGGGGGTAGTGTGTGTTTGTGTGGGGGGGGAGTGTTTGTGTGTGGGAAGGAGAGTGTGTGTATGTGTGTGGGGTGTGTGTGTGTTTGGGGGGGACGTGTGTACGTGTGTGAGTGCGGAGTGTGTGTGTTCGGGGGAGTGTGTCTGTGTGACGGGGGGCAGTGTGTGTGTGTGGGAGGGAGTGTGTGTGTGTGTGGGGGTGGGTGTGTGTGTGGGGGGGGGGGAGTGTTTGTGTGTGGGAAGGAGAGTGTGTGTATGTGTGTGGGGGAGTGTGTGTGTGTGTGTGGGGGGGGGGAAGTGTGAGATTGTGTGGAAAGGGGTGTGTGTGTGGGGGGGGAGTGTCTGTGTGTGTGTTTGTGTGGGGGAGTGTGTGTGTGTGTGGGGGGGGGGAAGTGTGAGATTGTGTGGAAAGGGGTGTGTGTGTGGGGGGGAGTGTCTGTGTGTGTGTTTGTGTGGGGGGTGTGTGTGTGTGGGGGCAGGATTGTGTGTGGGCGGAGTGTGTGTGTGGGGGGGAGTGTGTGTGTGTGGGAAGGGGAGTGTGTGTGTGAGGGGGGGGTGTGTGGGTGGGGAAGTGTGTGTGTGTGTGAGGGGGAGTGTGTGTGTGTGTTTGTGGGGGGGGACTGTGTGTGTGGGGGGGGAGTGTGTGTGTGTTTGTTGGGGGGACTGTGTGTGTGTTGGGGGAGTGTGTGTGTCTGTGGCTGTGTGTGTGTCGGGGGAGTGTGTCTGTCTGAGGGGAAGTGAGTGTGTGTGTGTGTGGGAAAGGGAGTGTGTGTGTGTGTGTGTGAGGGGTGTGTGTGTGAGGGGGGAGTGTGTATGCATGTGAGGGGGAGAGTGTGTGTGTGAGGGGTAGTGTGTATGTGTGTGAGTGCGGAGTGTGTGTGTGTGAGGGGGCAGTGTGTCTGTGTGAGGGGGGCAGTGTGGGTGTGTGAGCGGGGAGTGTGTGTGGGGGGGAGTGTGTGTGGGGGGGGAGTGTGTGTGTAGGGGGTGTGTGTGTGTGGGGGCGGGAGTGTGTGTGGGGGGGAGTGTGTGTGTGGGTGGAGTGTGTGTCTGTGTGGGGGGAGAGTGTGTGTGGGGGGGAGTGTGTGTGTGTGGGAAGGGGAGTGTGTGTGTGAGGGGGGGGTGTGTGTGTGTGTTTGTGGGGGGGAGAGTGTGTGTGGGGGGGGAGTGTGTGTGTGTTTGTTGGGAGGACTGTGTGTGTGTTGGGGGAGTGTGTGTGTGTGTGGGCTGTGTGTGTGTCGGGGGAGTGTGTCTGTCTGAGGGGAAGTGAGTGTGTGTGTGTGTGGGAAAGGGAGTGTGTGTGTGCGTGTGAGGGGGGAGTGTGATTGCATGTGAGGGGAGAGTGTGTGTGCGTGTGAGGGGGAGTGTGATTGCGTGTGAGGGGAGAGTGTGTGTGCGTGTGAGGGGGGAGTGTGATTGCATGTGAGGGAGAGTGTGTGTGCGTGTGAGGGGGGAGTGTGATTGCGTGTGAGGGGAGAGTGTGTGTGCGTGTGAGGGGGGAGTGTGATTGCATGTGAGGGGAGAGTGTGTGTGCGTGTGAGGGGGGAGTGTGATTGCGTGTGAGGGGGTGTGTGTGCGTGTGAGGGGGGAGTGTGATTGCGTGTGAGGGGGGTGTGTGTGCGTGTGAGTGGGGAGTGTGTGTGTGTGAGGGGGAGCACATGTGTGTGAGGCGGGGAGTGTGTGCGTTTGGGGGAGGAGTGTGTACGTGTGAGGGGGAGTGTGTGTGTGTAAGGGGGGAGTGGTGTGTGTGAGGGCTGAGTGTGTGTGCGTGTGAGGGAGGGTGTGTGTGTGCGTGTGAGGGGTGTGTGTGTGAGGGGGGAGTGTGTATGCATGTGAGGGGGAGAGTGTGTGTGTGTGAGGGGTAGTGTGTATGTGTGTGAGTGCGGAGTGTGTGTGTGTGAGAGGGCAGTGTGTCTGTGTGAGGGGGGCAGTGAGGGTGTGTGAGCGGGGAGTGTGTGTGTGTGTGAGGGGTAGTGTGTATGTGTGTGAGTGCGGAGTGTGTGTGTGTGAGGGGGCAATGTGTCTGTGTGAGGGGGGCAGTGTGGGTGTGTGAGCGGGGAGTGTGTGTGCGGGGGGAGTGTGTGTGCGGGGGGAGTGTGTGTGCGGGGGGAGTGTGTGTGTGGGGGGAGTGTGTGTGTGTTGGGGTGAGTGTGTGTGTGTGTCTGGGGGGAAGTGTGTGTGCGTGTCAGGAGGAGAGTGTGTGTGAGCGGGGGAGTGTGTGTGTGGGGGGGGTGTGTGTGTGTGGGCGAGTGTGAGTGTGGGGGGGAGTGTGTGTGTGTATGTGTGGGGGGAGTGTGCATGTGTCGGGGGTGTGTGTGTGGGGGGGAGTGTGAGTGTGGGGGGGAGTGTGTGTGTGTATGTGTGGGGGGAGTATGCATGTGTGGGGGGTGTGTGTGTGGGGGGGAGTGTGTGTGTGGGGGGGGGAATGTGTGTGAGTGGGGGGTAGTGTGTGTGTGGGGGGTTATATGTGTGGTGCGGGGGAGTGTGTGTGTGTATGTGTGGGGGGATTGTGCATGTGTGGGGGGTGTGTGTGTGTGTGGGGAAGTGTGCATGTGTGGGGGATGTGTTTGTGTGGGGGACTGTGAGTGTGTGGGGGGGAGTGCGTGTGTGTGTGTGTGGGGGAGTGTGAGTGTGTAGGGGGAGTGTGAGTGTGTGGGGGTGAGTGCGTGTGTGTGTGGGGGGGAGTGTGTGTGTGGGGGGGGAGTGTTTGAGTGTGGGGAGCGTGGGTGTGTGTGGGGGAGATTGTATGTGGGAGGGAGTGTGTGTGTGTGTGGGGGAGTGTACGCTGGGGGGGAGTGTGTGTGTGGGGGAGTGTGAGTGTGTGGGGGGGAGTGTGTGTGGGGGGAGTGTGTTTGTGTGGGCAGAATGTGTGTGTGTGGGGGGGTGGAGTGTGTGTGGGGGGGAGTGTTTGAGTGTGGGGGAGCGTGGGTGTGTGTGGGGGAGTGTGTATGTGGGAGGGAGTGTGTGTGTGTGGGGGAGTGTACGCGTAGGGGGAGTGTGTGTGTGTGGGGGAGTGTGAGTGTGTGGGGGGGAGTGTGTGTGGGGGAGTGTGTTTGTGTGGGCGGAATGTGTGTGTGTGGGGGGGAGTGTGTGTGTGTGGGGGGAGTGTGTGTGTGGGGGGGGAGTGTTTGAGTGTTGGGGAGCGTGGGTGTGTGTGGGGGAGTGTGTATGTGGGAGGGAGTGTGTGTGTGTGGGGGAGTGTACGCGTGGGGGGAGTGTGTGTGTGGGGGAGTGTGAGTGTGTGGGGAGTAGTGCGTGTGTGTGTGGGGGGGAGTGTGAGTGTGTGGGGGGAGTATGTGTGTGTGGGGGAGTGTGTTTGTGTGGGCGGAATGTGTGTGTGTGGGGGGGAAGTGTGTGTGTGGGGGGAGTATGTGTGTGTGGGGGAGTGTGTTTGTGTGGGCGGAATGTGTGTGTGTGGGGGGGAGTGTGTGTGAGTGGGGGTTAATGTGTGTGGGGGGGGAATATGTGTGTGGGTGGAGTGTGTGTGTGTGGGAAGGGGAGTGTGTGTGTGGGGGGGGTAGTGTGTGTGTGGGGGAATATGTGTGTGGGGGGAGTGTGTGTGTGTGTATGTGGGGGAGTGTGCGCGTGGTAGGGGAGTGTGTGCATGTGTGTGGGAAGGGGAGTGTGTGTGTGGGGGGGGTAGTGTGTGTTTGTGTGGGGGGGGAGTGTTTGTGTGTGGGAAGGAGAGTGTGTGTATGTGTGTGGGGTGTGTGTGTGTTTGGGGGGGACGTGTGTACGTGTGTGAGTGCGGAGTGTGTGTGTTCGGGGGAGTGTGTCTGTGTGACGGGGGGCACTGTGTGTGTGTGGGAGGGAGTGTGTGTGTGTGTGGGGGTGGGTGTGTGTGTGGGGGGGGTAGTGTTTGTGTGTGGGAAGGAGAGTGTGTGTGTGTGTGTGTGGGGGGGAAGTGTGAGATTGTGTGGAAAGGGGTGTGTGTGTGGGGGGGAGTGTCTGTGTGTGTGTTTGTGGGGGGGAGAGTGTGTGTGTGTGGGGGGAGAGTGTGTGTGTGGGGGGGGGAGTTCGTGTGTGTGGGGGGTGTGTGTGTGTGGGGGCGGGATTATGTGTGGGGGGAGTGTGTGTGTGGGGGGGGAGTGTGTGTGTGTGGGAAGGGGAGTGTGTGTGTGAGGGGGGGGTGTGTGGGGGGGGAAGTGTGTGTGTGTGTGGAAAGTGGTGTGTGTGTGAGGGGGAGTGTGTGTGTGTGTTTGTGGGGGGGGACTGTGTGTGTGGGGGGGGAGTGTGTGTGTGTTTGTTGGGGGGACTGTGTGTGTGTTGGGGGAGTGTGTGTGTCTGTGGCTGTGTGTGTGTCAGGGGAGTGTGTCTGTCTGAGGGGAAGTGAGTGTGTGTGTGTGTGGGAAAGGGAGTGTGTGTGTGTGTGTGTGAGGGGGGAGTGTGATTGCGTGTGAGGGGAGAGTGTGTGTGCGTGTGAGGGGGGAGTGTGATTGCATGTGAGGGGAGAGTGTGTGTGCGTGTGAGGGGGGAGTGTGATTGCGTGTGAGGGGGGTGTGTGTGCGTGTGAGTGGGGAGTGTGTGTGTGTGAGGGGGAGCACATGTGTGTGAGGCGGGAGTGTGTGCGTTTGGGGGAGGAGTGTGTACGTGTGAGGGGGAGTGTGTGTGTGTAAGGGGGGGAGTGTGTGTGCGTGTGAGGGAGGGTGTGTGTGTGCGTGTGAGGGGGTGTGTGTGTGAGGGGGGAGTGTGTATGCATGTGAGGGGTAGAGTGTGTGTGTGTGAGGGGTAGTGTGTATGTGTGTGAGTGCGGAGTGTGTGTGTGTGAGGGGGCAGTGTGTCTGTGTGAGGGGGGCAGTGTGGGTGTGTGAGCGGGGAGTGTGTGTGGGGGGGAGTGTGTGTGGGGGGGGAGTGTGTGTGTAGGGGGTGTGTGTGTGTGGGGGCGGGAGTGTGTGTGGGGGGGAGTGTGTGTGTGGGGGGGAGTGTGTGTGTGAGGGGGGAGTGTGTGGGGGGGGAAGTGTGTGTGTGTGTGGAAAGTGGTGTGTGTGTGAGGGGGGAGTGTGTGTGTGTGTTTGTGGGGGGGAGAGTGTGTGTGGGGGGGGAGTGTGTGTGTGTTTGTTGGGGGGACTGTGTGTGTGTTGGGGGAGTGTGTGTGTGTGTGGCTGTGTGTGTGTCGGGGGAGTGTGTCTGTCTGAGGGGAAGTGAGTGTGTGTGTGTGCGTGTGAGGGGGGAGTGTGATTGCATGTGAGGGGAGAGTGTGTGTGCGTGTGAGGGGGGAGTGTGATTGCGTGTGAGGGGAGAGTGTGTGTGCGTGTGAGGGGGGAGTGTGATTGCATGTGAGGGGAGAGTGTGTGGTGCGTGTGAGGGGGGAGTGTGATTGCGTGTGAGGGGAGAGTGTGTGTGCGTGTGAGGGGGGAGTGTGATTGCATGTGAGGGGAGAGTGTGTGTGCGTGTGAGGGGGAGTGTGATTGCGTGTGAGTGGGGTGTGTGTGCGTGTGAGGGGGGAGTGTGATTGCGTGTGAGGGGGGTGTGTGTGCGTGTCAGTGGGGAGGGTGTGTGTGTGAGGGGGAGCACATGTGTGTGAGGCGGGAGTGTGTGCGTTTGGGGGAGGAGTGTGTACGTGTGAGGGGGAGTGTGTGTGTGTAAGGGGGGAGTGTGTGTGTGTGAGGGGTGAGTGTGTGTGCGTGTGAGGGAGGGTGTGTGTGTGCGTGTGAGGGGTGTGTGTGTGAGGGGGGAGTGTGTATGCATGTGAGGGGGAGAGTGTGTGTGTGTGAGGGGTAGTGTGTATGTGTGTGAGTGCGGAGTGTGTGTGTGAGGGGGCAATGTGTCTGTGTGAGGGGGCAGTGTGGTTGTGTGAGCGGGGAGTGTGTGTGGGGGGGAGTGTGTGTGCGGGGGGGAGTGTGTGTGTGTGGGGGGAGTGTGTGTGTGTTGGGGGAGTGTGTGTGTGTATGTGTGGGGGGAGTGTGCATGTGTCGGGGGTGTGTGTGTGGGGGGGAGTGTGAGTGTGGGGGGGAGTGTGTGTGTGTATGTGTGGGGGGAGTGTGCATGTGTGGGGATGGGGGGGGGAGTGTGTGTGTGGGGGAATGTGTGTGTGAGGGGAGTGTGTGTGTGAGGGGGAGTGTGTGTGTGTATGTGTGGGGGGATTGTGCATGTGTGGGGGGTGTGTGTGTGTGTGGGGAAGTGTGCATGTGTGGGGGGGTGTGTTTGTGTGGGGGACTGTGAGTGTGTGGGGGGGAGTGCGTGTGTGTGTGTGTGGGGGAGTGTGAGTGTGTAGGGGTGAGTGGTGTGTGTGTGGGGGTGTGTGTGTGTGGGGGGGAGTGTTTGTGTGTGGGAAGGAGAGTGTGTGTATGTGTGTGGGGGAGTGTGTGTGTGTGTGTGGGGGGGTGTGTGTGTGTGGGGGGGGAGTGTTTGTGTGTGGGAAGGAGAGTGTGTGTATGTGTGTGGGGGAGTGTGTGTGTGTGTGTGTGGGGGGGAAGTGTGAGATTGTGTGGAAAGGGGTGTGTGTGTGGGGGGGAGTGTCTGTGTGTGTGTTTGTTGGGGGAGAGTGTGTGTGTGTGGGGGGAGAGTGAGTGTGTGTGGGGGGGGAGTTCGTGTGTGTGGGGGGGGTGTGTGTGGGGGCGAGAGTTTGTGGGGGAGGAAGTGTGTGTGTGTGTGGAAAGTGGTGTGTGTGTGAGGGGAGTGTGTGTGTGTGTTTGTGGGGGGGAGAGTGTGTGTGGGGGGAGTGTGTGTGTGTGTGGGGGGGAGTGTGTGTGTGGGGGGGAGTGTGTGTGTGTGGGAAGGGGAGTGTGTGTGTGGGGGGGGGTGTGTGGGGGGGGAAGTGTGTGTGTGTGTTGGGGGGACTATGTGTGTGGGGGGGGAGTGTGTGTGTGTTTGTTGGGGGGACTGTGTGTGTGTTGGGGGAGTGTGTGTGTCTGTGGCTGTGTGTGTGTCGGGGGAGTGTGTCTGTCTGAGGGGAAGTGAGTGTGTGTGTGTGTGGAAAGGGAGTGTGTGTGTGTGTGGGGGGGAGTGTGTGTGTGTGGAAGGGGAGTGTGTGTGTGAGGGGGGGTGTGTGGGGGGGGAAGTGTGTGTGTGTGTGGAAAGTGGTGTGTGTGTGAGGGGGAGTGTGTGTGTGTGTTTGTGGGGGGGGACTGTGTGTGTGGGGGGGGAGTGTGTGTGTGTTTGTTGGGGGGACTGTGTGTGTGTTGGGGGAGTGTGTGTGTCTGTGGCTGTGTGTGTGTCAGGGGAGTGTGTCTGTCTGAGGGGAAGTGAGTGTGTGTGTGTGTGGGAAAGGAGTGTGTGTGTGTGTGTGTGAGGGGGGGAGTGTGATTGCGTGTGAGGGGAGAGTGTGTGTGCGTGTGAGGGGGGAGTGTGATTGCATGTGAGGGGAGAGTGTGTGTGCGTGTGAGGGGGGAGTGTGATTGCGTGTGAGGGGGGTGTGTGTGCGTGTGAGTGGGGAGTGTGTGTGTGTGAGGGGGAGCACATGTGTGTGAGGCGGGAGTGTGTGCGTTTGGGGGAGGAGTGTGTACGTGTGAGGGGGAGTGTGTGTGTGTAAGGGGGGAGTGTGTGTGCGTGTGAGGGAGGGTGTGTGTGTGCGTGTGAGGGGTGTGTGTGTGAGGGGGGAGTGTGTATGCATGTGAGGGGTAGAGTGTGTGTGTGTGAGGGGTAGTGTGTATGTGTGTGAGTGCGGAGTGTGTGTGTGTGAGGGGGCAGTGTGTCTGTGTGAGGGGGGCAGTGTGGGTGTGTGAGCGGGGAGTGTGTGTGGGGGGGAGTGTGTGTGGGGGGGGAGTGTGTGTGTAGGGGGTGTGTGTGTGTGGGGGCGGGAGTGTGTGTGGGGGGGAGTGTGTGTGTGGGGGGGAGTGTGTGTGTGTGGGAAGGGGAGTGTGTGTGTGAGGGGGGGGTGTGTGGGGGGGAAGTGTGTGTGTGTGTGGAAAAGTGGTGTGTGTGTGAGGGGGAGTGTGTGTGTGTGTTTGTGGGGGGGAGAGTGTGTGTGGGGGGGGAGTGTGTGTGTGTTTGTTGGGGGGACTGTGTGTGTGTTGGGGGAGTGTGTGTGTGTGTGGCTGTGTGTGTGTCGGGGGAGTGTGTCTGTCTGAGGGGAAGTGAGTGTGTGTGTGTGCGTGTGAGGGGGGAGTGTGATTGCATGTGAGGGGAGAGTGTGTGTGCGTGTGAGGGGGGAGTGTGATTGCGTGTGAGGGAGAGTGTGTGTGCGTGTGAGGGGGGAGTGTGATTGCATGTGAGGGGAGAGTGTGTGTGCGTGTGAGGGGGGAGTGTGATTGCGTGTGAGGGGAGAGTGTGTGTGCGTGTGAGGGGGGAGTGTGATTGCATGTGAGGGGAGAGTGTGTGTGCGTGTGAGGGGGGAGTGTGATTGCGTGTGAGTGGGGTGTGTGTGCGTGTGAGGGGGGAGTGTGATTGCGTGTGAGGGGGGTGTGTGTGCGTGTCAGTGGGGAGGGTGTGTGTGTGAGGGGGAGCACATGTGTGTGAGGCGGGAGTGTGTGCGTTTGGGGGAGGAGTGTGTACGTGTGAGGGGGAGTGTGTGTGTGTAAGGGGGGAGTGTGTGTGTGTGAGGGGTGAGTGTGTGTGCGTGTGAGGGAGGGTGTGTGTGTGCGTGTGAGGGGTGTGTGTGTGAGGGGGGAGTGTGTATGCATGTGAGGGGGAGAGTGTGTGTGTTGTGAGGGGTAGTGTGTATGTGTGTGAGTGCGGAGTGTGTGTGTGAGGGGGCAATGTGTCTGTGTGAGGGGGGCAGTGTGGTTGTGTGAGCGGGGAGTGTGTGTGGGGGGGAGTGTGTGTGCGGGGGGAGTGTGTGTGTGTGGGGGGAGTGTGTGTGTGTTGGGGGGAGTGTGTGTGTGTATGTGTGGGGGGAGTGTGCATGTGTCGGGGGTGTGTGTGTGGGGGGGAGTGTGAGTGTGGGGGGGAGTGTGTGTGTGTATGTGTGGGGGGAGTGTGCATGTGTGGGGATGGGGGGGGGAGTGTGTGTGTGGGGGGAATGTGTGTGTGAGGGGGAGTGTGTGTGTGAGGGGGAGTGTGTGTGTGTATGTGTGGGGGGATTGTGCATGTGTGGGGGTGTGTGTGTGTGTGGGGAAGTGTGCATGTGTGGGGGGTGTGTTTGTGTGGGGGACTGTGAGTGTGTGGGGGGGAGTGCGTGTGTGTGTGTGTGGGGGAGTGTGAGTGTGTAGGGGTGAGTGTGTGTGTGTGTGGGGGTGTGTGTGTGTGGGGGGGGAGTGTTTGTGTGTGGGAAGGAGAGTGTGTGTATGTGTGTGGGGGAGTGTGTGTGTGTGTGTGGGGGGGTGTGTGTGTGTGGGGGGGGAGTGTTTGTGTGTGGGAAGGAGAGTGTGTGTATGTGTGTGGGGGAGTGTGTGTGTGTGTGTGTGGGGGGGAAGTGTGAGATTGTGTGGAAAGGGGTGTGTGTGTGGGGGGGGAGTGTCTGTGTGTGTGTTTGTTGGGGGGAGAGTGTGTGTGTGTGGGGGGAGAGTGAGTGTGTGTGGGGGGGGAGTTCGTGTGTGTGGGGGGGGTGTGTGTGGGGGCGAGAGTTTGTGGGGGAGGAAGTGTGTGTGTGTGTGGAAAGTGGTGTGTGTGTGAGGGGGAGTGTGTGTGTGTGTTTGTGGGGGGAGAGTGTGTGTGGGGGGAGTGTGTGTGTGTGTGGGGGGAGTGTGTGTGTGGGGGGGAGTGTGTGTGTGTGGGAAGGGGAGTGTGTGTGTGGGGGGGGTGTGTGGGGGGGGGAAGTGTGTGTGTGTGTTGGGGGGACTATGTGTGTGGGGGGGGAGTGTGTGTGTGTTTGTTGGGGGGACTGTGTGTGTGTTGGGGGAGTGTGTGTGTCTGTGGCTGTGTGTGTGTCGGGGGGAGTGTGTCTGTCTGAGGGGAAGTGAGTGTGTGTGTGTGTGGGAAAGGGAGTGTGTGTGTGTGTGAGGGGGGAGTGTGATTGCGTGTGAGGGGAGAGTATGTGTGCGTGTGAGGGGGGAGTGTGATTGCATGTGAGGGGAGAGTGTGTGTGCTTGTGAGGGGGGAGTGTGATTGCGTGTGAGGGGGGTGTGTGTGCGTGTGAGTGGGGAGTGTGTGTGTGTGAGGGGGAGCACATGTGTGTGAGGTGGGAGTGTGTGCGTTTGGGGGAGGAGTGTGTACGTGTGAGGGGGAGTGTGTGTGTGTAAGGGGGGAGTGTGTGTGTGTGAGGGGTGAGTGTGTGTGCGTGTGAGGGAGGGTGTGTGTGTGCGTGTGAGGGGTGTGTGTGTGAGGGGGAAGTGTGTATGCGTGTGAGGGGGAGAGTGTGTGTGTGTGAGGGGTAGTGTGTATGTGTGTGAGTGCGGAGTGTGTGTGTGTGTGAGGGGGCAGTGTGTCTGTGTGAGGGGGGCAGTGTGGTGTGTGAGCGGGGAGTGTGTGTGGGGGGGAGTGTGTGTGGGGGGGGGAGTGTGTGTGTGGGTGGAGTGTGTGTCTGTGTGGGGGGAGTGTGTGTGTGGGGGGGAGTGTGTGTGTGGGAAGGCGAGTGTGTGTGTGAGGGGGGTTTGTGTGGGGGGGGAAGTGTGTGTGTGTGTGGAAAGTGGTGTGTGTGTGAGGGGGAGTGTGTGTGTGTGTTTGTGGGGGGGGAGTGTGTGTGTGTGTTGGGGGGACTGTGTGTGTGGGGGGGGAGTGTGTGTGTGTTTGTTGGGGGGACTGTGTGTGTGTTGGGGGGAGTGTGTGTGTCTGAGGGGAAGTGAGTGTGTGTGTGTGTGGGAAAGGGAGTGTGTGTGTGTGTGCTGTGTGTGTGTCGGGGAGTGTGTCTGTCTGAGGGGAAGTGAGTGTGTGTGTGTGTGGAAAGGGAGTGTGTGTGTGTGTGTGTGAGGGGGGAGTGTGATTGCGTGTGAGGGGGGTGTGTGTGCGTGTGAGTGGGGAGTGTGTGTGTGTGTGAGGGGGAGCACATGTGTGTGAGGCGGAGTGTGTGCGTTTGGGGGAGGAGTGTGTACGTGTGAGGGGGAGTGTGTGTGTGTAAGGGGGGAGTGTGTGTGTGTGAGGGGTGAGTGTGTGTGCGTGTGAGGGAGGGTTGTGTGTGTGCGTGTGAGGGGTGTGTGTGTGAGGGGGAGTGTGTATGCATGTGAGGGGGAGAGTGTGTGGTGTGTGAGGGGTAGTGTGTATGTGTGTGAGTGCGGAGTGTGTGTGTGTGAGGGGGCAGTGTGTCTGTGTGAGGGGGGCAGTGTGGGTGTGTGAGCGGGGAGTGTGTGTGGGGGGGAGTGTGTGTGGGGGGGGAGTGTGTGTGTGGGTGGAGTGTGTGTCTGTGTGGGGGGAGTGTGTGTGTGGTGGGGAGTGTGTGTGTGTGGGAAGGGGAGTGTGTGTGTGAGGGGGGGTGTGTGGGGGGGGAAGTGTGTGTGTGTGTGGAAAGTGGTGTGTGTGTGAGGGGGAGTGTGTGTGTGTGTTTGTGGGGGGGAGAGTGTGTGTGGGGGGGGAGTGTGTGTGTGTTTGTTGGGGGGACTGTGTGTGTGTTTGTTGGGGGACTGTGTGTGTGTTGGGGGAGTGTGTGTGTGTGTGGCTGTGTGTGTGTCGGGGGAGTGTGTCTGTCTGAGGGGAAGTGAGTGTGTGTGTGTGTGGGAAAGGGAGTGTGTGTGTGCGTGTGAGGGGGGAGTGTGATTGCGTGTGAGGGGAGAGTGTGTGTGCGTGTGAGGGGGGAGTGTGATTGCATGTGAGGGGGAGTGTGATTGCGTGTGAGGGGAGAGTGTGTGTGCGTGTGAGGGGGGAGTGTGATTGCGTGTGAGGGGAGAGTGTGTGTGCGTGTGAGGGGGGAGTGTGATTGCATGTGAGGGGAGAGTGTGTGTGCGTGTGAGGGGGGAGTGTGATTGCGTGTGAGAGGGAGAGTGTGTGTGCGTGTGAGGGGGGAGTGTGATTGCATGTGAGGGGAGAGTGTGTGTGCGTGTGAGGGGGGAGTGTGATTGCGTGTGAGTGGGGTGTGTGTGCGTGTGAGGGGGGGAGTGTGATTCCGTGTGAGGGGGGTGTGTGTGCGTGTGAGTGGGGAGTGTGTGTGTGTGAGGGGGAGCACATGTGTGTGAGGCGGGAGTGTGTGCGTTTGGGGGAGGAGTGTGTACGTGTGAGGGGAGTGTGTGTGTGTAAGGGGGGAGTGTGTGTGTGTGAGGGGTGAGTGTGTGTGCGTGTGAGGGAGGGTGTGTGTGTGCGTGTGAGGGGTGTGTGTGTGAGGGGGGAGTGTGTATGCATGTGAGGGGAGAGTGTGTGTGTGTGAGGGGTAGTGTGTATGTGTGTGAGTGCGGAGTGTGTGTGTGTGAGGGGGCAATGTGTCTGTGTGAGGGGGGCAGTGTGGGTGTGTGAGCGGGGAGTGTGTGTGGGGGGGAGTGTGTGTGCGGGGGGAGTGTGTGTGTGTGGGGGGAGTGTGTGTGTGTTGGGGGGAGTGTGTGTGTGTATGTGTGGGGGGAGTGTGCATTTGTCGGGGGGTGTGTGTGTGGGGGGGAGTGTGAGTGTGGGGGGGAGTGTGTGTGTGTATGTGTGGGGGGAGTGTGCATGTGTGGGGGGTGTGTGTGTGGGGGGGAGTGTTGTGTGTGGGGGGGGAGTGTGTGTGAGGGGGAGTGTGTGTGTGTATGTGTGGGGGGATTGTGCATGTGTGGGGGGGAGTGTGCATGTGTGGGGGGTGTGTGTGTGTGGGGGGAGTGTGTGTGTGGGGGGGAGTGTGTGTGAGGGGGAGTGTGTGTGTGTATGTGTGGGGGGATTGTGCATGTGTGGGGGGTGTGTTTGTGTGGGGACTGTGAGTGTGTGGGGGGGAGTGCGTGTGTGTGTGTGTGGGGGAGTGTGAGTGTGTAGGGGTGAGTGTGTGTGTGTGTGGGGGGGTGTGTGTGTGTGGGGGGGGAGTGTTTGTGTGTGGGAAGGAGAGTGTGTGTATGTGTGTGGGGGAGTGTGTGTGTGTGTGTGTGGGGGGGAAGTGTGAGATTGTGTGGAAAGGGGTGTGTGTGTGGGGGGGAGTGTCTGTGTGTGTGTTTGTGGGGGGGAGAGTGTGTGTGTGTGGGGGGAGAGTGAGTGTGTGTGGGGGGGGAGTTCGTGTGTGTGGGGGGGGTGTGTGTGGGGGCGGGAGTTTGTGGGGGGGGAAGTGTGTGTGTGTGTGGAAAGTGGTGTGTGTGTGAGGGGGAGTGTGTGTGTGTTTGTGGGGGGGAGAGTTGTGTGGGGGGGGAGTGTGTGTGTGTGTGGGGGGAGTGTGTGTGTGGGGGGTAGTGTGTGTGTGTGGGAAGGGGAGTGTGTATGTGGGGGGGGGGTGTGTCGGGGGGAAGTATGTGTGTGTGTGGAAAGTGGTGTGTGTGTGAGGGGGAGTGTGTGTGTGTGTTTGTGGGGGGGAGAGTGTGTGTGGGGGGGGAGTGTGTTTGTGTGTGGGGGGAGTGTGTGTGTGGGGGGGAGTGTGTGTGTGTGGGAAGGGGAGTGTGTGTGTGGGGGGGGTGTGTGGGGGTGGAAGTGTGTGTGTGTGTGGAAAGTGGTGTGTGTGTGAGGGGGAGTGTGTGTGTGTGTTGGGGGGGACTGTGTGTGTGGGGGGGGAGTGTGTGTGTGTTTGTTGGGGGGACTCTGTGTGTGTTGGGGGTGTGTGTGTGTCTGTGGCTGTGTGTGTGTCGGGGGAGTGTGTCTGTCTGAGGGGAAGTGAGTGTGTGTGTGTGTGGGAAAGGGAGTGTGTGTGAGTGTGTAGGGGTGAGTGTGTGTGTGTGTGGGGGTGTGTGTGTGTGGGGGGGAGTGTTTGTGTGTGGGAAGGAGAGTGTGTGTATGTGTGTGGGGGAGTGTGTGTGTGTGTGTGGGGGGGTGTGTGTGTGTGGGGGGGGGAGTGTTTGTGTGTGGGAAGGAGAGTGTGTGTATGTGTGTGGGGGAGTGTGTGTGTGTGTGTGTGGGGGGGAAGTGTGAGATTGTGTGGAAAGGGGTGTGTGTGTGGGGGGGAGTGTCTGTGTGTGTGTTTGTTGGGGGGAGAGTGTGTGTGTGTGGGGGGAGAGTGAGTGTGTGCGGGGGGGAGTGTGTGTGTGTGGGGGGAGTGTGTGTGTGTTGGGGGGAGTGTGTGTGTGTATGTGTGGGGGGAGTGTGCATGTGTCGGGGGTGTGTGTGTGGGGGGGAGTGTGAGTGTGGGGGGGAGTGTGTGTGTGTATGTGTGGGGGGAGTGTGCATGTGTGGGGATGGGGGGGGAGTGTGTGTGTGGGGGGAATGTGTGTGTGAGGGGGAGTGTGTGTGTGAGGGGGAGTGTGTGTGTGTATGTGTGCGGGGATTGTGCATGTGTGGGGGGTGTGTGTGTGTGTGGGGGAAGTGTGCATGTGTGGGGGGTGTGTTTGTGTGGGGGACTGTGAGTGTGTGGGGGGGAGTGCGTGTGTGTGTGTGTGTGGGGAGTGTGAGTGTGTAGGGGTGAGTGTGTGTGTGTGTGGGGGTGTGTGTGTGTGGGGGCGAGAGTTTGTGGGGGAGGAAGTGTGTGTGTGTGTGGAAAGTGGTGTGTGTGTGAGGGGGAGTGTGTGTGTGTGTTTGTGGGGGGGAGAGTGTGTGTGGGGGGAGTGTGTGTGTGTGTGGGGGGAGTGTGTGTGTGGGGGGGAGTGTGTGTGTGTGGGAAGGGGAGTGTGTGTGTGGGGGGGGGTGTGTGGGGGGGGGAAGTGTGTGTGTGTGTTGGGGGGACTATGTGTGTGGGGGGGGAGTGTGTGTGTGTTTGTTGGGGGGACTGTGTGTGTGTTGGGGGAGTGTGTGTGTCTGTGGCTGTGTGTGTGTCGGGGGAGTGTGTCTGTCTGAGGGGAAGTGAGTGTGTGTGTGTGTGGGAAAGGGAGTGTGTGTGTGTGTGAGGGGGGAGTGTGATTGCGTGTGAGGGGAGAGTATGTGTGCGTGTGAGGGGGGAGTGTGATTGCATGTGAGGGGAGAGTGTGTGTGCTTGTGAGGGGGGAGTGTGATTGCGTGTGAGGGGGGTGTGTGTGCGTGTGAGTGGGGAGTGTGTGTGTGTGAGGGGGAGCACATGTGTGTGAGGTGGGAGTGTGTGCGTTTGGGGGAGGAGTGTGTACGTGTGAGGGGGAGTGTGTGTGTGTAAGGGGGGAGTGTGTGTGTGTGAGGGGTGAGTGTGTGTGCGTGTGAGGGAGGGTGTGTGTGTGCGTGTGAGGGGTGTGTGTGTGAGGGGGAAGTGTGTATGCGTGTGAGGGGGAGAGTGTGTGTGTGTGAGGGGTAGTGTGTATGTGTGTGAGTGCGGAGTGTGTGTGTGTGTGTGAGGGGGCAGTGTGTCTGTGTGAGGGGGGCAGTGTGGGTGTGTGAGCGGGGAGTGTGTGTGGGGGGGGAGTGTGTGTGGGGGGGGGAGTGTGTGTGTGGGTGGAGTGTGTGTCTGTGTGGGGGGAGTGTGTGTGTGGGGGGGAGTGTGTGTGTGGGAAGGCGAGTGTGTGTGTGAGGGGGGTTTGTGTGGGGGGGGAAGTGTGTGTGTGTGTGGAAAGTGGTGTGTGTGTGAGGGGGAGTGTGTGTGTGTGTTTGTGGGGGGGGAGTGTGTGTGTGTGTTGGGGGGACTGTGTGTGTGGGGGGGGAGTGTGTGTGTGTTTGTTGGGGGGACTGTGTGTGTGTTGGGGGAGTGTGTGTGTCTGAGGGGAAGTGAGTGTGTGTGTGTGTGGGAAAGGGAGTGTGTGTGTGTGTGTGGCTGTGTGTGTGTCGGGGGAGTGTGTCTGTCTGAGGGGAAGTGAGTGTGTGTGTGTGTGGGAAAGGGAGTGTGTGTGTGTGTGTGTGAGGGGGGAGTGTGATTGCGTGTGAGGGGGGTGTGTGTGCGTGTGAGTGGGGAGTGTGTGTGTGTGTGAGGGGGAGCACATGTGTGTGAGGCGGGAGTGTGTGCGTTTGGGGGAGGAGTGTGTACGTGTGAGGGGGAGTGTGTGTGTGTAAGGGGGGAGTGTGTGTGTGTGAGGGGTGAGTGTGTGTGCGTGTGAGGGAGGGTGTGTGTGTGCGTGTGAGGGGTGTGTGTGTGAGGGGGGAGTGTGTATGCATGTGAGGGGGAGAGTGTGTGTGTGTGAGGGGTAGTGTGTATGTGTGTGAGTGCGGAGTGTGTGTGTGTGAGGGGGCAGTGTGTCTGTGTGAGGGGGGCAGTGTGGGTGTGTGAGCGGGGAGTGTGTGTGGGGGGGAGTGTGTGTGGGGGGGGAGTGTGTGTGTGGGTGGAGTGTGTGTCTGTGTGGGGGGAGTGTGTGTGTGGTGGGGAGTGTGTGTGTGTGGGAAGGGGAGTGTGTGTGTGAGGGGGGGTGTGTGGGGGGGGAAGTGTGTGTGTGTGTGGAAAGTGGTGTGTGTGTGAGGGGGAGTGTGTGTGTGTGTTTGTGGGGGGGAGAGTGTGTGTGGGGGGGGAGTGTGTGTGTGTTTGTTGGGGGGACTGTGTGTGTGTTTGTTGGGGGGACTGTGTGTGTGTTGGGGGAGTGTGTGTGTGTGTGGCTGTGTGTGTGTCGGGGGAGTGTGTCTGTCTGAGGGGAAGTGAGTGTGTGTGTGTGTGGGAAAGGGAGTGTGTGTGTGCGTGTGAGGGGGGAGTGTGATTGCGTGTGAGGGGAGAGTGTGTGTGCGTGTGAGGGGGGAGTGTGATTGCATGTGAGGGGGAGTGTGATTGCGTGTGAGGGGAGAGTGTGTGTGCGTGTGAGGGGGGAGTGTGATTGCGTGTGAGGGGAGAGTGTGTGTGCGTGTGAGGGGGGAGTGTGATTGCATGTGAGGGGAGAGTGTGTGTGCGTGTGAGGGGGGAGTGTGATTGCGTGTGAGGGGAGAGTGTGTGTGCGTGTGAGGGGGGAGTGTGATTGCATGTGAGGGGAGAGTGTGTGTGCGTGTGAGGGGGGAGTGTGATTGCGTGTGAGTGGGGTGTGTGTGCGTGTGAGGGGGGAGTGTGATTCCGTGTGAGGGGGGTGTGTGTGCGTGTGAGTGGGGAGTGTGTGTGTGTGAGGGGGAGCACATGTGTGTGAGGCGGGAGTGTGTGCGTTTGGGGGAGGAGTGTGTACGTGTGAGGGGGAGTGTGTGTGTGTAAGGGGGGAGTGTGTGTGTGTGAGGGGTGAGTGTGTGTGCGTGTGAGGGAGGGTGTGTGTGTGCGTGTGAGGGGTGTGTGTGTGAGGGGGGAGTGTGTATGCATGTGAGGGGGAGAGTGTGTGTGTGTGAGGGGTATTGTGTATGTGTGTGAGTGCGGAGTGTGTGTGTGTGAGGGGGCAATGTGTCTGTGTGAGGGGGGCAGTGTGGGTGTGTGAGCGGGGAGTGTGTGTGGGGGGGAGTGTGTGTGCGGGGGGAGTGTGTGTGTGTGGGGGGAGTGTGTGTGTGTTGGGGGGAGTGTGTGTGTGTATGTGTGGGGGGAGTGTGCATTTGTCGGGGGTGTGTGTGTGGGGGGGAGTGTGAGTGTGGGGGGGAGTGTGTGTGTGTATGTGTGGGGGGAGTGTGCATGTGTGGGGGGTGTGTGTGTGGGGGGGAGTGTGTGTGTGGGGGGGAGTGTGTGTGAGGGGGAGTGTGTGTGTGTATGTGTGGGGGGATTGTGCATGTGTGGGGGGTGTGTGTGTGTGTGGGGAAGTGTGCATGTGTGGGGGGTGTGTTTGTGTGGGGGACTGTGAGTGTGTGGGGGGGAGTGCGTGTGTGTGTGTGTGGGGGAGTGTGAGTGTGTAGGGGTGAGTGTGTGTGTGTGTGGGGGGGTGTGTGTGTGTGGGGGGGGAGTGTTTGTGTGTGGGAAGGAGAGTGTGTGTATGTGTGTGGGGGAGTGTGTGTGTGTGTGTGTGGGGGGGAAGTGTGAGATTGTGTGGAAAGGGGTGTGTGTGTGGGGGGGAGTGTCTGTGTGTGTGTTTGTGGGGGGGAGAGTGTGTGTGTGTGGGGGGAGAGTGAGTGTGTGTGGGGGGGGAGTTCGTGTGTGTGGGGGGGGTGTGTGTGGGGGCGGGAGTTTGTGGGGGGGGAAGTGTGTGTGTGTGTGGAAAGTGGTGTGTGTGTGAGGGGGAGTGTGTGTGTGTTTGTGGGGGGGAGAGTTGTGTGGGGGGGGAGTGTGTGTGTGTGTGGGGGGAGTGTGTGTGTGGGGGGTAGTGTGTGTGTGTGGGAAGGGGAGTGTGTATGTGGGGGGGGGTGTGTCGGGGGGAAGTATGTGTGTGTGTGGAAAGTGGTGTGTGTGTGAGGGGGAGTGTGTGTGTGTGTTTGTGGGGGGGAGAGTGTGTGTGGGGGGGGAGTGTGTTTGTGTGTGGGGGGAGTGTGTGTGTGGGGGGGAGTGTGTGTGTGTGGGAAGGGGAGTGTGTGTGTGGGGGGGGGTGTGTGGGGGTGGAAGTGTGTGTGTGTGTGGAAAGTGGTGTGTGTGTGAGGGGGAGTGTGTGTGTGTGTTGGGGGGACTGTGTGTGTGTTGGGGGAGTGTGTGTGTCTGTGGCTGTGTGTGTGTCGGGGGAGTGTGTCTGTCTGAGGGGAAGTGAGTGTGTGTGTGTGTGGGAAAGGGAGTGTGTGTGTGTGTGAGGGGGGAGTGTGATTGCGTGTGAGGGGAGAGTATGTGTGCGTGTGAGGGGGGAGTGTGATTGCATGTGAGGGGAGAGTGTGTGTGCGTGTGAGGGGGGAGTGTGATTGCGTGTGAGGGGGGTGTGTGTGCGTGTGAGTGGGGAGTGTGTGTGTGTGAGGGGGAGCACATGTGTGTGAGGTGGGAGTGTGTGCGTTTGGGGGAGGAGTGTGTACGTGTGAGGGGGAGTGTGTGTGTGTAAGGGGGGAGTGTGTGTGTGTGAGGGGTGAGTGTGTGTGCGTGTGAGGGAGGGTGTGTGTGTGCGTGTGAGGGGTGTGTGTGTGAGGGGGGAGTGTGTATGCGTGTGAGGGGGAGAGTGTGTGTGTGTGAGGGGTAGTGTGTATGTGTGTGAGTGCGGAGTGTGTGTGTGTGTGAGGGGGCAGTGTGTCTGTGTGAGGGGGGCAGTGTGGGTGTGTGAGCGGGGAGTGTGTGTGGGGGGGAGTGTGTGTGGGGGGGGAGTGTGTGTGTGGGTGGAGTGTGTGTCTGTGTGGGGGGAGTGTGTGTGTGGGGGGGAGTGTGTGTGTGGGAAGGCGAGTGTGTGTGTGAGGGGGGGGTTGTGTGGGGGGGGAAGTGTGTGTGTGTGTGGAAAGTGGAGTGTGTGTGAGGGGGAGTGTGTGTGTGTGTTTGTGGGGGGGGAGTGTGTGTGTGTGTTGGGGGGACTGTGTGTGTGGGGGGGGAGTGTGTGTGTGTTTGTTGGGGGGATTGTGTGTGTGGGGGGGGAGTGTGTGTGTGTTTGTTGGGGGGACTGTGTGTGTGTTCGGGGAGTGTGTGTGTCTGAGGGGAAGTGAGTGTGTGTGTGTGTGGGAAAGGGAGTGTGTGTGTGTGTGGCTGTGTGTGTGTCGGGGGAGTGTGTCTGTCTGAGGGGAAGTGAGTGTGTGTGTGTGTGGGAAAGGGAGTGTGTGTGTGTGTGTGTGAGGGGGGAGTGTGATTGCGTGTGAGGGGAGAGTGTGTGTGCGTGTGAGGGGGGAGTGTGATTGCATGTGAGGGAAGAGTGTGTGTGCGTGTGAGGGGGGAGTGTGATTGCGTGTGAGGGGGGTGTGTGTGCGTGTGAGTGGGGAGTGTGTGTGTGTGAGGGGGAGCACATGTGTGTGAGGCGGGAGTGTGTGCGTTTGGGGGAGGAGTGTGTACGTGTGAGGGGGAGTGTGCGTGTGTAAGGGGGGAGTGTGTGTGTGTGAGGGGTGAGTGTGTGTGCGTGTGAGGGAGGGTGTGTGTGTGCGTGTGAGGGGTGTGTGTGTGAGGGGGGAGTGTGTATGCATGTGAGGGGGAGAGTGTGTGTGTGTGAGGGGTAGTGTGTATGTGTGTGAGTGCGGAGTGTGTGTGTGTGAGGGGGCAGTGTGTCTGTGTGAGGGGGGGCAGTGTGGGTGTGTGAGCGGGGAGTGTGTGTGGGGGGGGGAGTGTGTGTGTAGGGTGTGTGTGTGTGTGTGGGGGCGGGAGTGTGTGGGGGGGGAGTGTGTGTGTGGGTGGAGTGTGTGTCTGTGTGGAGGGAGTGTGTGTGTGGGGGGGAGTGTGTGTGTGTGGGAAGGGGAGTGTGTGTGTGAGGGGGGTGTGTGTGAGGGGGGGAGTGTTTGTGTGAGGGGGGAGTGTATGTGTGAGGGGGGGAGTGTGTGTGTGAGGGGGGAGTGTGTGTGTGGGGGGAGTGTGTGTGTGGGGAGGGAGTGTGTTTTGGGGGGAGTGTGTGTGTGTGTGTCTGGGGGGGAGTTTGTGTGTGTCAGGGGAGTGTGCGCGTTTGGGGAGGAGTGTGTGTGTGTGAGGGGGGAATGTGTGTTGAGGGGGGAGTGTGTGTGTGTGCGTGTGAGGGGGAGTGTGTGTGGGGAGAGTGTGTATGTGAGGGGGGAGTGTGTGTGTGTGAGGGGTAAGTGTGTGTGGAGGGGGATTGTGTGTGGACGGAGTGTGTGTGTGTGGGGGGGGTGTATGTGAGGGGGGAGTGTGTGTGTGTGAGGGGTAAGTGTGTGTGGAGGGGGGAGTGTGTGTGGGGGGAGTGTGTGTGTGGGAGGGGTGTGTATGTGAGGGGGGAGTGTGTGTGTGTGTGTGTGTGAGGGGTTAAGTGTGTGTGGGGGGGAGTGTGTGTGTGGGGGGAGTGTATGTGTGTGTGGGGGGAGTGTGTGTGTGAGAGGGAAATGTGTGCTTGTGTGTAGGAGTGTGTACGTGTGTGGGGGGAATGTGTGTGTATTGGGGGGAGTGTGTGTGTGTGTGTGTGTGAGGAGGGAGTGTGTGTGTGTGTGAGGGGGGAGTGTGTGTGTGAGGGGTGAGTGTGTGTGTGTGGGGGGGGAGTGTGTGTGTGAGAGGGAAATGTGTGCTTGTGTGTTGGAGTGTGTATGTGTGTGGGGGGAGTGTGTGTGTATAGGGGGGAGTGTGTGTGTGTGTGTGAGGGGGGAGTGTGTGTGTGTAGGGGGGAGTGTGTGTGTGTGTGTGTGTGTGAGGGGGGAGTGTGTGTGTGTGTGTGAGGGGGGAGTGTGTGTGTATGGGGGGGAGTGTGTGTGTGTGTGTGGGGGGGGAGTGTGTGTGTGTAGGGGGGAGTGTGTGTGTGTGTGTGTGTGTGTGTGTGTGTGAGGGGGGAGTGTGTGTGTGTGAGGGGGGATTGTTTGTATGTGAGGGGGGAGTGTGTGTGTGTGCGAGGGGGGGGAGTGTGTGTGTGTGTGTGTGTGTGTGTGTGTGTGTGTGTGAGGGGGGAGTGTGTGTGTGTGAGGGGGGATTGTGTGTGTGTGAGGGGGGAGTGCGTGTGTGCGAGGGGGGGAGTGTGTGTGTGTGTGTGTGGGGGGGGAGTGTGTGTGTGTGTGTGTGTGTGTGTGTGTGAGGGGGGAGTGTGTGTGTGGGGGGGGGAGTGTGTGTGTGTGTGTGAGGGGGGGAGTGTGTGTGTGAGGGGGGGAGTGTGTGTGTGTGAGGGGGGGAGTGTGTGTGTGAGGGGGGGAGTGTGTGTGTGTGTGTGTGTGAGGGGGGAGTGTGTGTGTGAGGGGGGAGTGTGTGTGTGAGGGGGGGAGTGTGTGTGTGTGAGGGGGGAGTGTGTGTGTGTGTGAGGGGGGGAGTGTGTGTGTGAGGGGGGAGTGTGTGTGTGAGGGGGGAGTGTGTGTGTGAGGGGGGGAGTGTGTGTGTGTGAGGGGGGAGTGTGTGTGTGTGTGAGGGGGGAGTGTGTGTGTGTGTGAGGGGGGAGTGTGTGTGTGAGGGGGGAGTGTGTGTGTGTGAGGGGGGAGTGTGTGTGTGTGAGGGGGGAGTGTGTGTATGTGTGAGGGGGGGAGTGTGTGTGTGAGGGGGGAGTGTGTGTGTGTGAGGGGGGAGTGTGTGTATGTGTGAGGGGGGGAGTGTGTGTGTGAGGGGGGAGTGTGTGTATGTGTGAGGGGGGGAGTGTATGTGTGAGGGGGGAGTGTGTGTATGTGTGAGGGGGGGAGTGTGTGTGTGAGGGGGGAGTGTGTGTATGTGTGAGGGGGGGAGTGTGTGTGTGAGGGGGGGAGTGTGTGTGTGAGGGGGGCAGTGTGTGTATGTGTGAGGGGGGGAGTGTATGTGTGAGGGGGGGAGTGTGTGTGTGAGGGGGGAGTGTATGTGTGAGGGGGGAGTGTGTGTATGTGTGAGGGGGGGAGTGTGTGTGTGAGGGGGGAGTGTGTGTATGTGTGAGGGGGGGAGTGTGTGTGTGAGGGGGGAGTGTGTGTGTGAGGGGGGCAGTGTGTGTATGTGTGAGGGGGGGAGTGTGTGTGTGAGGGGGGAGTGTGTGTGTGAGGGGGGAGTGTGTGTGTGTGAGGGGGGGGAGTGTGTGTGTGAGGGGGGAGTGTGTGTGTGTGAGGGGGGAGTGTGTGTATGTGTGAGGGGGGGAGTGTGTGTGTGAGGGGGGGAGTGTGTGTATGTGTGAGGGGGGGAGTGTATGTGTGAGGGGGGGAGTGTGTGTGTGAGGGGGGAGTGTGTGTGTGAGGGGGGGAGTGATTCTTGCCTATAGTTTGGGTCATCAATTTCCCATCAGAATGTGATCCAGGGAGGAGGCATGGGGAGGGGGAGAGTGGGTGCACCCAGCTGTAACTGCGCCTGGGGAATGTTAGCGTCTACGGGGAAAGACTGAGCTGTCTGAAACGAGGATGGTGAGGGGAGGTTTATTTGAGGAGTATAGAATCCCCAAAGACCAAGATGGAGTGGATGGGTAGGATCCTTTTCCTGAGCTAAGAGTTCGATGTCAGAGTTTGTAGATTTAACAAGGGAATTTGACATGACTGTTTCTCACCCGGGGATGGTGAGGGGAGAGCTGAGGGGTAGAAGAGGCTAAATACCATGATCGAAACTAAATGACAATTGCTTGTGTGCTGGAAACACTGAACTGACTGAGAACGAAGGAGCAGGAACTGGGAGGTGGCGTCTGACTCGATCACTCTTTGATGTTTAGGCAGACGTGTGGGGCCGTTAGACGTCTCCTGTACTGTCAATGTTTCTATAATTCAATTTATGGTTTCTCCTTTGCTCTTAGAGTCTTCACATGTTTCGGTAACTTTGCTTAGTAAATTAAATATCAAACTGCAGCATCACCAGAATTAACAAAGATCAGAGCTTCCTTGGATGCAGGAGCTGAATATTTTCAGATTTTTCTGTTTACATTTTGAATTTTCAAAGCCTTTTTTTTTGTTTTTAGTACAATATTCTTAATTGTTCAGGCTTCAATACTCCTGACCAGCAACAGTGCAGCTGGTTTGACCTTTAATGGGATTTAATAGGTTGTTGGAAGTTCTCTGTTGTTGGTATCAGGGACACAGTGTATTAGATGGACAGGGTCTGTATGTCTTACTCTGTGATCAGAATGAAGACAAGGATGGAACAAATATCATCGAATCAAACTGATCGATGCACAGAGATCTACCTGCAGCTGTAGGGTAGGGGAAAGGGCAGCCCCTTGAGAGTTAAATAATTGTCATTTTAAAAAAGTACAGCTGACCTGAAGCTGCATGAGGCAGGAAATCAGCAAACATGAGAGGAGACTCCGAGAAAAACTTTAGATGAGTAGAGACTGAATCGGTGCCAAGAGAGTGAATGTAAATATTGACAGAGTCAGTGGAGAGAATGCCAGACACTCAGCCATTTATATGGTCCCAGCAGCGTCCAGTGGACTTAATGCTACTCATTTGTCATTGAGACCAGGCCAGAGTGAAATCACAGCAGCCTGACTCGTGCTGTGTGCCATGTCTGTTCTCTCTATTACCATCGACAGTGCTCTGATCACTCCAGTCAGCAACCTGGCTCTCGATGATAAAAATTAGAATGAATTTACTAAAACTGAAAAGCCACCTGTTCCCTACGGTAAGAGCACATTCAAACTGCTCCTGACTGCATCACCTCACCCTAACAACATGCATTTCCATCCTCTTTCTCCTTCACTCACTCTGCCTTGTTTCCCCTGAAATGTAGTGATACTGTTGCCCTCACCCCCTCCCTGTTGGAGTGAGTCCCACATTCTCCCACTCCCCACTCCCCACTCCCTGTGCTGCATTTATACAGAACAGAGAACGTTACAGTGCATTTCCTCAATTTTGTGCCAACCTGTGAAATCAATCTGAAGCCTCCAATCTACACTATTTCATTCTCAGCCATATGTTTGTCCAATGACCATTTAAATGCCCTTAAAGTTGGTGAGTCTACCACTGTTGCAGCCAGTGTATTCCACACCCCTACTACTCTCTGAGTAAAGAAACTATCTCTAACATCTATCCTTTATCTATCACCCCTCAATTTAAAGCCATGTCCCTTATGCTAGCCATCACCATCCAAGGATAAAGACTCTCACTGTCCACCCTATCTAAACCTCTGATTATCTTTTATGTCTCAATTAAGTCACCTCTCAACCTTCTTTTCTCTAACGAAAACAGCCTCAAGTCCCTCAGCCTTTCCTCATAAGACCTTCCCTCCATACCAGGCAACATCCTGGTAAATCCCCTCTGCACCCTTTCCAAAGCTTCCACATCCTTCTTATAATGCGGTGAACAGAACTGTACACAATACTCCAAGTGAGGCCGCACCAGAGTTTTGAACAGCTGCAGCATAACCTCATGGTTCCGGAACTCAACCCCTCTATCAATAAAAGCTAACACAACACATGCTGCCTTAACAACCCTATCAACCTGGGTGGCAACTTTCAGGGATCTATATACCTGGATAAAGTTAAAAATCACACAACACCAGGTTATAGTCCAACAGGTTTAATTGGAAGCACACGAGCTTTCGGAGTGATGGTCCTTCATCAAGTGATTGTCAATCACCTGATGAAGGAGTGTCGCTCCGAAAGCTAGTGCTTCCAATTAAACCTGTTGGACTATAACCTGGTTGTTGTGTGATTTTTAACTTTGTACACCCCAGTCCAACACCGGCATCTCCGAATCATTTATACCTGGACACTGAGATCTCTCTGCTCATCTATACTACCAAGAATCTTTCTATTAGCCCAGTACTCTGCATTCCTGTTACTCCTTCTAAAGTGAACCACCTCACACTTTTCCCATTTACCTCCATTTGCCACCTTTCAGCCCAGCTCTGCAGCTTATCTATGCTCCTCTGTCAAAATCGTTGACTAGGACCTGCTCTGTACACCCCAATCCCTGTACCTCTGATCCCTGTACCACCAATCACCATAGCACTCCCATCCTTGTACCTCCAATCCCCATAGCACCCCCATCCCTGTACCTCCCATCCCCATAGCACCCCCATCCCTGTACCTCCAATCCCCATAGCACTCCCATCCCTGTACCTCCCATCCCCATAGCACCCCCATCCCTGTACCTCCAATCCCCATAGCACCCCCATCCCTGTACCTCCAATCCCCATAGCACCCCCATCCCTGTACCTCCAATCCCCATAGCACCCCCATCCCTGTACCTCCAATCCCCATAGCACTCCCATCCCTGTACCTCCCATCCCCATAGCACCCCATCTCTGTACCTCCAATCCCCATAGCAACCCATCTCTGTACCTCCCATCCCCATAGCACCCCATCTCTGTACCTCCCATCCCCATAGCACCCCATCTCTGTACCTCCCATCCCCATAGCACCCCATCTCTGTACCTCCCATCCCCATAGCACCCCCATCCCTGTACCTCCAATCCCAAGCACCCCATCTCTGTAACCACCAATCCCCATAGCACTCCCATCCCTGTACCTCCAATCCCCATAGCACCCCCATCCCTGTACCTCCAATCCCCATAGCACCCCCATCCCTGTACCTCCAATCCCCATAGCACTCCCATCCCTGTACCTCCCATCCCCATAGCACCCCATCTCTGTACCTCCCATCCCCATAGCACCCCCATCCCTGTACCTCCAATCCCAAGCACCCCATCTCTGTAACCACCAATCCCCATAGCACTCCCAT
Organism: Chiloscyllium punctatum; assembly: GCF_047496795.1. NCBI lineage: Eukaryota > Metazoa > Chordata > Chondrichthyes > Orectolobiformes > Hemiscylliidae > Chiloscyllium > Chiloscyllium punctatum. The sequence continues at coordinate 2,087,015 of NC_092754.1, read as the reverse complement.
CCCTGTACCTCCCATCCCCATAGCACCCCATCTCTGTACCTCCCATCCCCATAGCACCCCATCTCTGTACCTCCCATCCCCATAGCACCCCATCTCTGTACCTCCCATCCCCATAGCACCCCCATCCCTGTACCTCCAATCCCAAGCACCCCATCTCTGTAACCACCAATCCCCATAGCACTCCCATCCCTGTACCTCCAATCCCCATAGCACCCCCATCCCTGTACCTCCAATCCCCATTGCACCCCCATCCCTGTACCTCCAATCCCCATAGCACTCCCATCCCTGTACCTCCCATCCCCATAGCACCCCATCTCTGTACCTCCCATCCCCATAGCACCCCATCTCTGTACCTCCCATCCCCATAGCACCCCATCTCTGTACCTCCCATCCCCATAGCACCCCATCTCTGTACCTCCCATCCCCATAGCACCCCATCTCTGTACCTCCCATCCCCATAGCACCCCCATCCCTGTACCTCCAATCCCAAGCACCCCATCTCTGTAACCACCAATCCCCATAGCACTCCCATCCCTGTACCTCCAATCCCCATAGCACCCCCATCCCTGTACCTCCAATCCCCATAGCACCCCCATCCCTGTACCTCCAATCCCAAGCACCCCATCTCTGTAACCACCAATCCCCATAGCACTCCCATCCCTGTACCTCCAATCCCCATAGCACCCCCATCCCTGTACCTCCAATCCCCATAGCACTCCCATCCCTGTACCTCCAATCCCCATAGCATCCCCATCCCTGTACCTCCAATCCCAAGCACCCCATCTCTGTAACCACCAATCCCCATAGCACCCTCATCTCTGTAACCACCAATCCCCATAGCATCCCATCTCTGTAACCACCAATCCCCATAGCACCCCTATCTCTGTAACCACCAATCCCCATAGCATCCCATCTCTGTAACCACCAATCCCAATAGCACCCCCATCTCTGTAACCACCAATCCCCATAGCACCCCTATCTCTGTAACCACCAATCCCCATAGCACCCCATCTCTGTAACCACCAATCCCCATAGCACCCCCATCTCTGTAACCACCAATCCCCATAGCACCCCTATCTCTGTAACCACCAATCCCTAAAGTGCCCCAATCCCCATAGTCCCCCAATCCCTGTAATGCCCCCAATCACTGTACACCCCAGTCCCTGTTCCCCAATCTCCAGAGCTCCTATCTCTGTAGCTGCCAATCTCTGTAATCCCCAATCCCTGCACACCCCATCCCTGTAGCCCCTCATCCCTGTAGCCCCCAATCTCTGTAACCCCCAAACCCTGTAATCCCCAATCCCTGTAACCCCTGAATCCCTGTAATCCCCAATCCCTGTAGCCCCCATCCCTGCACACCCCATCCCTGTAGCCCCTAATCCCTGCAGCCCCCAATCTCTGTAATCTCCAAACCCCTTAGTGTCCTAATCCTCATAGTCCCCCAATCCCTGAAAACACCTATCCTTGTAACCCCAATCCCTGTAGTCTCCCATTCCCTGTAACCCCTCTTCCCTGTAACCCCTCTTCCCCATACCCCAATCCCTCCAAGCCCCAATTTCTAGAGCCCCCAATCGCTGTAAACGCCATCCCACTACCGTCATCCCCACAGCACCCCTAATCTGTGTAACCCACCATCCCTGTACCCCCAATCCCTATAACACCCATGTCTGTAACTCCCAATCCTCATTGTGCCCCAATCCCCACACACTCTCCAATCCAAACCCACCCACAATTGACAGCATCCCCTCTGCATCGACCCCACCCCTCAGCCCCCCTCCCCCATGGGGGACCTTCTCTTTCTGATGTCGCACATGGTCCTGTTTGATTTTTGTGAAGAGTATTTTCCAGGCAGGTCCAGGACAGGTCCAGGACAGGGTCAGGACAGGACCAGGACAGGACCAGGATAGGACCAGGATAGGACCAGGTCAGGACCAGGTCAGGACCAGGATAGAACCAGGACAGGACCAGGACAGGACCAGGATAGGACCAGGACAGGACCAGGATAGGACCAGGACAGGACCAGGATAGGACTAGGACAGGACCAGGTCAGGACCAGGACAGGACCAGGTCAGGACCAGGACAGGACCAGGACAGGACCAGGTCAGGACCAGGACAGGACCAGGACAGGACCAGGACAGGACCAGGTCAGGACCAGGTCAGGACCAGGATAGAACCAGGACAGGACCAGGACAGGACCAGGATAGGACCAGGACAGGACCAGGTCAGGACCAGGTCAGGACCAGGTCAGGACCAGGACAGGACCAGGACAGGACCAGGTCAGGACCAGGACAGGACCAGGACAGGACCAGGTCAGGACCAGAACAGGACCAGGATAGGACCAGGATAGGACCAGGATAGGACCAGGATAAAACCAGGACAGGACCAGGACAGGACCAGGACAGGACCTGGACAGGACCAGGACAGGACCTGGACAGGACCAGGTCAGGGCCAGGACAGGACCAGGTCAGGACCAGGACAGGAACAGAGCATCCTGAGCATCAGCAATTGAATTTGAAAGGATGCCTTGGAGGCTGTCAGTAGTTGAGCCAGACGGTCTCTGTCTGTATAATTGAACCAATAGCGTGAATCCTGACAGGGGTTTTTAGTGCTATCACAAATAAGGAGGAAGCTAACAACTCATCAATCCTGGACACGCATCTCAGTCTGTCCTCTGCGTGAGAGTATATATTGCATATATATATATTCTATACCTTTTAGTATATACTCGATAGATGTGTGTGTCTATATATTATCTTTATATATATTATAAACTGTATATATTATAATGGGCCACACGGTCAAGAATATTTCAGACCCTTACACTTTATACATGTAAGTCTTCTCTGACACCTGCTGGCAGCCACTGAAACTGCAGCTTTAAAGGCCTTCAGGGAGATTTTCCTCTTCCCTGACTCAGGGAAGGTTTGATGTGAAGTTACTGGCATTGACTTGGGCTGGACAAAGTCAAAGGTCTTGTGACACCAGGTTGTTATTTTGGTTCGACCCTCATCATGTGACTCTGATACCTACTCACGTTATTCCGGCCTCTAGCACCACCTTATTTTTGATTTTTTTGTAATTAACTCTCTGCCTCAATTCATTGTATCATAGGTCATCCCTACACTTGCTAATTAGCTGTTGACACTTTACTCACACTGTCTGACGCTCTTGATCAGTTGCACTGACTTGTTACTCAGCCTGTGGACACTCCACCCACACCAAATGTATCTATCCATTGATACTCTTAGTTACCTGGAATTATCTTGCCATTATCTCTCCCCTTATATATTCTGTACCTGTGTGCTTCCTTCCACTTCACCTGACAAAGGAGTAGTGCTCCAAAGCCTGTGACTTGAAGTAAAGCTATTGGACTATAACCTGGTGTCATGTGACTTCTGACTCTGGGACCGTTGATGATGAAAGTGGGAGGAATGGTGGAGATATGATCACTGAGGGAAGTCTCCTCCTTTACCTGGGGAGTTGGAGATATTTATTGAGCACGTACCTTACCCAGTCGTTAAATATAATCTGCTGAATTTTAACTTGATGTACGCGGATTGGGCCTGGTGTCTGTAGAGAGTGGTGAGTATCCAGTGTAATCTGACACTGAACTCTCATGGTGTAGAAATTGGATCTTTAATTCTGTCACTGAGTCCTCACTCAAATTAATAACCGTTCACTTCCTGGCAGTGTCTTTGAATCTCAGATCATTCCAAATTGACAAGACTCAGGCGTTACTGGAGCTGTAGTGTTGATGATGAAAGAAATATATGAAGGTGTCGGAGAGACTTGGTGCTTGCTGTCAATTCCAATTAGTGATTGCATTCACTACGCCCTCTGACCTTTCGCTGGTGGAACAATCTGTACTCTGTTTTAATCATTTCCAAACCTCCCCCCCCCAAACCTCAATGAATTCTGGGTGCTGCATGTTGCTGAAACTCTGATTTCATCACCTTGTACCTGTGGATGGGATCTCTCCTCCCTGTCACACAGATCCCCCCACCTGAACACTGCCCTCTTATCCACTTCTCACTTTTTTCATTGAGAACTCTTGGTGTGACATTGGCTGCCTTACACTCTGAGCTACCCCTCCCCTACTCTAACCCGTCTCCACGCTGCACTCCATTCTCTCTCACCTTGATGCCCGAAGCTGCCGATAAGGGATTCGGGTTGGTGTCTGGAACAATGACCTCTACCTGACAGAGGGGGGGGGTGCCAACTCTCAGATACATCCTCTTACCTCCCCTGGATCAAAGCCCCACTATTGGCAACCCAGCTGCAATTTCCAGAACAGTCACTAACTTCAAATCCTGTGGAGATTTCCCACCTCATTGTCCCCCAACCCCTGGCAGCTAGCATCTTACCTCCTTCACAAAATCCACAAACAGGACAGCTCAGCAGACCCACTGTTGCTGCCTGTTCCTGTCCCAAGTGACTTCTTTCATTCCACCTTGATCCTTTCTGTCTATCCACACTCTCCCCGGCTTCATTGGTGTCTCTCCTGATGCTCTGCAGTTTTTGGACAATTTCTAACATTTTGTCCCTAGTTGCCGCCTCCCATTGCCTTACACATGGGTGTTCTATCCCTCGACACGTCTATTCCCCATCAGGATGGTCTAAAGCATCATTGATTTTCCCTTGAAAAGTCTCCTGAACCGTCCCCATCCATCACCACCCTCCTCTACCAGGCTGAGCTCATTCTCACTTTGAACAGCTCTCCTTTAACCCTGCTCACTTTCTCAAATGAAAGGAGTGACTGTGGCTACCCACCTGGGTCCCAGTGACTCCTCTCTCTCTGTGGGCTGTGGGGGAGCATTCCTCATTCCCAATCTGCTCAGGCCACTTCCTTTCTGCACACCTGTTCTCACCCCAAGTTGGAAAACTCAATGAGTTTTGCTTCTAATTTCCATCTTTCTCTCACCTACACCTGCTCCCTCTCTGATCCTTCCCTCCCTTCACTTCACTTTGTCCATTTCTGAGGTTAATCCACTGATATCCATGACAAACCCACTGATTTCCACAGTTACCTTGACTACAATCCCCACACTTCCTGCAAGGATTCCGTTCCATTCTCCCCGTTTCCCTGTCTGTCACATCTGTTCTGATGATGCCACCTTCTGCTGGGCTGCCTCTGGGATGAGGCCAACCCCTGCCCTCCTGATAGGGCCCTCAGAACTCAACATTGAGCTCACGAACATCTGACCACAAACACAGTGCTTCACTTATTGTCTCTCCTGCCAGTGTCTTCAAGATTTTGCCTTCAGCTGAGTTGACTTTTATTTTGCTATGGATGCCTCCTGTGTTTTCTCATGTCTCTATATCCATCACAACTCCCTTTGCCTTGATCTATGATTCCAGTGATGGCTAATGTTCCTCACCCTTGATCCTTCCTCTGGTCGTCCATTCTGTTCCACCTGCTCCTCTCTGCATTTCTCAACAGTTTAAAATCCATCTGTTTCTCACCTTCCTCGTCGGTTCTGAAGAAGCGTCACACTGAACTTCAACGTTAACTCTAGTTCTCTCTCTGAGAGATGCTGCCAGACCCGCTGAGTTTCTCCAGCACTTCCTGCTTTGATTTCAGTTTTCCAGCAGCTTTCCTTTTGTTTGTGTGCGAGAGTTTCATTGTGAGAGTCAAGCAGAGGAAAAGGAACCTTCAGCAGCCCTTGGCAATCGGCCAGAGTTACATTTCCACTGTGATGGAAGTTCCAGAATTTGACCTCGATTAATAGACAATAGACAATAGGTGCAGGAGTAGGCCATTCTGCCCTTCGAGCCTGCACCACCATTCAATATGATCATGGCTGATCATCCTTAATCAGTATCCTGTTCCTGCCTTATCTCCATAACCCCTGATTCCACTATCCTTGAGAGCTCTATCAAACTCCTTCTCAAATGAATCCAGAGACTGGGCCTCCACTGCCCTCTGGGGCAGAGCATTCCACACAGCCACCACTCTCTGGGTGAAGAAGTTTCTCCTCATCTCTGTCCTAAATGGTCTACCCCGTATTTTTAAGCTGTGTCCTCTGGTTCGGGACTCACCCATCAGCGGAAACATGTTTCCTGCCTCCAGAGTGTCCAATCCTTTCATAATCTTATATGTCTCAATCAGATCCCCCCTCAGTCTTCTAAACTCAAGGGTATACAAGCCCAGTCGCTCCAGCCTTTCAGTCTAAGGTAATCCTGCCATTCCAGGAATTGACCTTGTGAACCTACGCTGCACTCCCTCAATAGCCAGAATGTCTTTTCTCAAATTTGGAGACCAGAACTGTACACAGTACTCCAGGTGTGGTCTCACCAGGGCCCTGTACAGCTGCAGAAGAACCTCTTTGCTTCTATACTCAATCCCTCTTGTTATGAAGGCCAGAATGCTATTAGCCTTCTTCACGACCTGCTGTACCTGCATGCTTACCTTCATTGACTGGTGTACAAGAACACCCAGATCTCTCTGTACTGCCCCTTTACCTAAATTGATTCCATTTAGGTAGTAATCTGCCTTCCTGTTCTTGCCACCAAAGTGGATAACCATACATTTATCCACATTAAACTGCATCTGCTATGCATTTACCCACTCACCTAACTTGTCCAAGTCACCCTGTAATCTCCTAACATCCTCATCACATTTCACCCTGCCACCCAGCTTAGTATCATCAGCAAATTTGCTAATGTTATTACCAATACCATCTTCTATATCATTAACATATATTGTAAAAAGCTGCAGTCCCAATACTGATCCCTGTGGTACCCCACTGGTCACTGCCTGCCATTCTGAAATGGAGCTGTTTATCACTACTCTTTGTTTCCTATCAGCCAAACAACTTTCAATCCAAGTTAGTACTTTGCCCCCAATACCATGCGCCCTAACTTTGCTCACTAACCTCCTATGTGGGACTTTATCAAAAGCTTTCTGAAAGTCCAGGAACACTACATCTACTGGATCTCCCTCGTCCATCTTCAGAGTTACATCCTCAAAAAATTCCAGAAGATTAGTCAAGCATGACTTCACCTTCATAAATCCATGCTGACTCAGACCTATCCTGTTACTACTATCTAGATGTGTCGTAATTTCATCCTTTATAATAGACTCCAGCATCTTTCCCACCGCTGAGGTCAGACTAACTGGTCTATAATTTCCTGCTTTCTCTCTCCCACCTTTCTTAAAAAGTGGTATAACATTAGCCACCCTCCAATCCGCAGGAACTGATCCTGAATCTATCGAACTCTGGAAAATAATCACCAACACATCCACGATTTCTCGAGCCACCTCCTTCAGTACCCTGGGATGTAGACCATCAGGCCCCAGGGACTTATCAACCTTCAGACCTAACAGTCTCTCCAACACCAATTCCTAGCAAATATAAATTCCCTTAAGTTCAGATCCTTCAGCCACTGTTACCTCAGGGAGATTGCTTGTGTCTTCCCCAGTGAACACAGATCTGAAGGACCAATTCAATTCTTCTGCCATTTCCCCATAATATATTCCCCTGTTTCTGTCTTCAAGGGCCCAATTTTAGTCTTAATCATTTTTTTCCCTTTCACATACCTAAAAAAGCTTTTACTATCCTCCTTTATATTTTTGGCCAGTTTACCTTCGTACCTCAGTTTTTCTCTGTGTATTTCCTTCTTAGTAATCCTCTATTGTTCTTTAAAAGCTTCCCAGTCCTCCATTTTCCCACTTATCTTTGCTATGTTATACTTTTTCTCTTTTAACTTTATATGTTTCTTAACTTCCCTCATCAGCCACAGCCACCCCTGCCTCCTCCTGGGATCTTTCTTCCTTTTTGGAATGAACTGATCCTGCAACTTCTGCATTATACACAGAAATATCCACCATTGTTCCTCCACTGTCATCCCTGCTAAGGTATTGCACCATTGAACTTTGGCCAGCTCCTCCCTCATAGCTCCATAGTTCCCTGTATTCAACAGAAATATTGTTACTTCCGATTGTGCCCGCTCCCTCTCAAATTGCAGATTGAAGCTTATTGTATTATGGTCACTACTTCCCAATGGCTCCTTCACTTCAAGGTCTCTGACCAATTCTGGTTCGTTACACAATACCAGATCCAGAATTGCCTTCTCCCTGGTCGGCTCCAGCACCAACTGTTCTAAGAATCCATCTCGGTGGCACTTCACAAAGTCTCTTTCTTGAGGTCCAATACCATCCTGATTCTCCCAGTCTACCTGCATGTTGAAATCCCCCATAATAACTGTAGTATTACTGAGTATAACTGACTGGGCCATTATTGGTCATTTGCTAAAGTCAAATCTCTCAAAACAAAGCCCAATCGTTTTGTGAAATCTCAGCTATTGAGTAGGCTGATATGTGATAGGAAACATGTGGTTTACATATATAGGAATACAGTCCAATTTTAGAGTTTAAAGTTTAAAATAGTTGCAAATTATTGAATCGTACAGTACAGACAGGCCCTTTGGCCCATTGAGTCTGTAGTAATAAGGGTGGCACGGTGGCACAGTGGTTAGCACTGCTGCCTCACAGCGCCAGAGATCCGGGTTCAATTCCCGCCTCAGGCGACTGACTGTGTGGAGTTTGCACGTTCTCCCCGTGTCTGCGTGGGTTTCCTCCGGGTGCTCCGGTTTCCTCCCACAGTCCAAAGATGTGCAGGTTAGGTGAATAGGCCATGCTAAATTGCCCGTAGTGTTAGGTAAAGGGGTAAATGTAGAGGAATGGGTCTGGGTGGGTTGCTCTTCTGAGGGTCAGTATGGACTTGTTGGGCTGAAGGGCCTGTTTCCACACTGTAAGTTATCTATCTAATCCAGTGCCACTTGGCTCCTGGCCTTGAATGTTACAATATTTAAACTGCTCATTCAAATAGCTTTTGAAGGTAGTGAGGTAACCTGCCTCACCTTGGAGATCGTGAGAACTGCAGATGCTGGAGAGTCAGAGTCGATGAAGTGTGACGCTGGAAAAGCACAGCAGGTCAGGCAGCATCTGAGGAGCAGGAGAGTCGATATTTCAGGTCAGAACCTTCCATCAGGATGGGGAGGGGAAAGGGGGCTGAGAAATAAATTGAGAGAGGGGGTGGGGCTGGGGGAAAGGTGGGTGGGATAGCGATGGGATGGATATGCAGGTAGGAGGTGATTGTGAGTGGTCAGTGGGAAGGGTGAAGCAGATAGGTGGAGAGGAAGAGAGACGAGTAGGGTCAGGTTAAAGGGGTGGGGTGGAGAGGGAGGGCTGGTGCTGGGATGAGGTGGAAGCTGGTGAATTCTACTTTAAGGGGGTGTGGTTGTAAGGTCCCAAGGTGGAAGACGAGGTGTTCTTCCTCCAGTTTGGGTGTGGTTTGTTCTGCCTTCCCAGGGAGTGCTTTGCAGATTCCCACCTCCCTCTGGACCAAGCTAGTTGAACTCATACCAGTGTGTTCGTTTTGCAAAAGATCTTTTATTTTAAAAATTCACTCAATGAGACAGATCTTCCTGAACAGTGCAATAATCCAGTATGTGCCAGAGAGGATGGAGCTCGTGGAGTGTGAATATCAAATTGGTTTTAGTGTGGTGGTTGATTACAGGCAGGGGAAACGTGAAATGCTTGTTTTTCTTTCAGAGTAACCAACAATTGACCTGATCATTTCTTCTTAACAGCAACTAAGGCTGGCGCAGAAATGCCGTCCCAGCCAGTGACACCTCCATCCCTTATATAAATAAAGATCTCCTTAGAGATTAAACCTTTTGGGTAGTTCAGAGAAGACCTGCCTGTGGTCAGAATCTTGTAAAGTGGAAAAGAACACAGGACTGTTCAGGGAGAAATCGTCACCTCAGTAGAGAAGTTCAGTTTGTGCAACTTCCAGACCAGAAGTGCTTGGTCAGAACTCTGCAAATTATTAGGACCTGAGAAAATTTAAGCTCTTGATTTGTGAATGAATGAAGACTTCACAGATCACAGAAGGAAAGTGAAAGATTTGGTGGAAAGAGGTAATTTTCTGAATATGAGTCTCTCTGAGGGATATTTTCTGGAAATGGGAGAAATATTTGTATCACATTGTGTTTTAAGACCTTTCAAAGTGCTTTCTATATTTAGATAGCTTGTTTACTTTTGTTTTGTGTGATAAACGTCTGTTCTGTTTTTTTAAAGAAGTCTGCAGCCTCATGTAACAGTGTTTCAGTGAATAAGTACCACACTCACTGAGGAACATGTCCTTCTACTATCTGACTTGTCCAGCTGTGCAATTCGTTGGATCAACTCCCATACGGTGATGGATCACATGGAGACAATTGACAAGATATGGAAGGTTGGTGGCTGATGGTTCTCTTTAAGTAAAATCCTTCAAAAACAGGAGTTTTTGTCCAAAAACTCCCCACATACATTCGAGACACCACCCACGCCCTCCACCTCCTCCAAGACTTCCGTTTCCCCAGCCCCCAACGCCTCATCTTCACCATGGATATCCAATCCCTCTACACCTCCATCCGCCATGACCAGGGCCTCCAAGCCCTCCGTTTTTTCCTCTCCAGACGTCCCCAACAGTACCCTTCCACTGACACTCTCATTCGTTTGGCCGAACTGGTCCTCACCCTCAACAATTTCTCCTTTGAATCCTCCCACTTCCTCCAGACCAAAGGGGTAGCCATGGGCACACGTATGGGCCCCAGCTATGCCTGTCTCTTTGTTGGCTATGTAGAACAGTTGATCTTCTGTAATTACACCAGCACCACTCCCCACCTCTTCCTCCGCTACATTGATGACTGCATCGGCGCCACCTCGTGCTCCCGTGAGGAGGTTGAGCAATTCATCAACTTCACCAACACATTCCACCCTGACCTTAAATTGACCTGGACCATCTCTGACACCTCCCTCTCCTTCCTGGACCTCTCCATCTCCATTAATGACGACCGACTTGACATTGACATTTTTTTACAAACCCACCGACTCCCATAGCTACCTGGATTACACCTCTTCCCACCCTACCTCTTGCAAAATTGCCAATTTCTCTGCCTCCGCCGTATCTGCTCCCAGGAGGACCAGTTCCACCACAGAACACACCAGATGGCCTCCTTCTTTAGAGACCACAATTTCCCCTCCCACGTGGTTAAAGATGCCCTCCAATGCATCTCGTCCACATCCCGCACCTCCATCCTCAGACCCCACCCCTCCAACCATAACAAGGACAGAACGCCCCTGGTGCTCACCTTCCACCCTACCAACCTTCACATAAACAAAATCATCCGCCGACATTTCCGCCACCTCCAAACAGACCCCACCACCAGGAATATATTTCCCTCCCCACCCCTTTCCGCCTTCCACAAAGACCGTTCCCTCCGTGACTACCTGGTCAGGTCCACGCCCCCCTACGACCCACCCTCCCATTCTGGCACTTTCCCCTGCCACCGCAGGAACTGTAAAACCTGCGGCCACACCTCCTCCCTCACCTCTATCCAAGGCCCTAAAGGAGCCTTCCACATCCATCAAAGTTTTACCTGCACATCCACTAATATCATTTATTGTATCCGTTGCTCCCGATGTGGTCTCCTCTACATTGGGGAGACTGGGCGCCTCCTAGCAGAGCGCTTTAGGGAACATCTCCGAGACACCCGCACCAATCAACCAAACCGCCCCGTGGCCCAACATTTCAACTCCCCCGCCTACTCTGCCGAGGACATGGAGGTCCTGGGCCTCCTTCACCGTCGCTCCCTCACCACCAGACGCCTGGAGGAAGAACGCCTCATCTTCCGCCTCAGAACACTTCAACCCCAGGGCATCAATGTGGACTTCAACAGTTTCCTCATTTCCCCTTCCCCCACCTCACCCTAGTTCCAAACTTCCAGCTCAGCACTGTCCCCATGACTTGTCCGGACTTGTCCTACCTGCCTATCTCCTTTTCCACCTATCCACTCCACCCTCTCCTCCTTGACCTATCACCTTCACCCCCTCCCCCACTCACCCATTGTACTCTATGCTACTCTCTCCCCACCCCCACCCTCCTCTAGCTTATCTCTCCACGCTTCAGGCTCACTGCCTTTATTCCTGATGAAGGGCTTTTGCCCGAAACGTTGATTTCGCTGCTCGTTGGATGCTGCCTGAACTGCTGTGCTCTTCCAGCACCACTAATCCAAAAAGTGAGGACTGCAGATGCTGGAGATCAGAGCTGAAAATGTGTTGCTGGAAAAGCGCAGCAGGTCAGGCAGCATCCGAGGAGCAGGAGAACCGATGTTTCGAGCATTAGTTCTTCATCAGGAATGGACCGATCTGATCCTGAACCCAACTCTCCTTCCTGCCCACTCAGCGTTCTGTCTGATTCCTTCTCAGTCAAGAGTTTGATGACTTTGGCCTGAATGTATTCAGTGACTGGTGTCTGTGAAGCAGGATGTGTAAAGCCAGAGGTGAAGACTGTGCTGCTGTTTAACATGAACATCGCTGTAATATACACAGCTCTCGGGGTTTTTGTCCTCCTTTTGAATAGTGAAATACTTGCTTCAGGGAAGTTTGAGAATTTGCCCGTGTTAGCTGTGCGCTTTGTACAGAAAGGGGACAGCGTACCTCTTTGCTGTGCTCTTTTCAAAATGCCCCTTTCTAAAACCCTCAAACAGCTCCTGCTAACCCTAGTACCCCCATCCTCTGCATCTGCGTGCTGATGGATCCCTGCTCTCATTCAATCATTCTTGGTTTCTTCAGGATATAAAGTTGTGATTGTTCCCCTTGTCTGCAATTACCTCACCGCGACCTTCATCCAATCAAGGAAACTCTTCACTTCCCAATTTCATCCCAGACCTGGAGCTCTCAGGGAGCAGAGACAGCTCCAAGGAACTCCTCGAAGATTGACCTGTCCCAATGGGATTGATCCAGTACAGAGCTGTTCCTCATTTAGTCATAGAGATGTACAGCATGGAAACAGACCCTTCGGTCCAATCCATCCATGCTGACCAGATATCCCAACCCAAACTAGTCCCACCTGCCAGCACCCGGCCCATATCGTGTGGGTTGGGGTGGGTTGATCCTGTCCTGAAGGGGAGTTGATCCTGTTCTTGGGGGTGGGTTATTACATTTTATCTTTTGCCTTAACTCGGTTTTAGCCATTGCTGATGAGTAGCACTGGTTCTCTGAGCTCTGTGAAGACCCGCTGCTGGTTGGTAGGTAGCTGTGCCATGCTCTTGGTTTCCAGCTGTGATTGATGTTCTGTCTACTCTGTTTCACAGTTACTTCTCTCTGAAAGGCACCAAATGGGAAGCACTCAGTGATTGAATGTGCTCCTGCTGATCAGTTGCTGTGTTATTAGACAGTTCTTTCAGGGAGACAGTAAATCGGTGGCAGCAAATAAAGATTATTTATTCTGTTTCTATTTACATTGCAGTTACTGCTTCAGTTGGTTAGTGCAACAGATAGAGGAAGTAAAAGGCTTTAATCTAATCCAGCCACTGAGACGGACAGGATTAGCTCAATGGTCAGGCAGCATCCGAGGAGCAGGAGAATCGATGTTTCGAGCGTAAACACTGACCTCCAGCATCTGCAGTCCTCACCTTCTCCTAGGATTAGCTAAGACTACTGGATTTACTCTCTACACGACTTAATCTCCAGTGCAGTCAGGATTGCAGGGTGTGTGAGGGCAGCTGGGTGGAGCGTGGGTGATGTGGGGTATGGAATGAGGATGTCAGGTATGGGGGTGGGGAATGTGGGATTTCAGGGTGGAGTTGTTGAGGCAGGGTGTTTGTATGAGAGGAACTGCACTGTGGCTCTGGTTAGCACTGCTGCCTCACAGCACCAGGGTCCCAGGTTTGATTCCACCCTCAGGCGACTGACTGTGTGGAGTTTGCATATTCTCCCCGTGTCTGCGTGGGTTTCCTCCGGTTTCCTCCCACAGTCCAAAAATGTGCAGGTCAGGTGAATTGGCCATGCTAAATTGCCCATAGTGTTAGGTGCATTAGACAGAGGGAAATGAGTCTGGGTGGGTTACTCTTTGGAGGGTCAGTGTGGACTGGTTGGGCAGAAGGGCCTGTTTCCACACTGTAGGGGATCTAATCTAAAACATTTCACACAATCCCATCAGGTTTGCATCTGGTGAATTGTATGATGCTTTTCCATCCTTTCACAGGATGTGATCATCTCTGACTGGGCCCAGTATTTATTGCCTGTCCCTAGTTGCCCCTTGAGAGGGTGGGGGGTGAGCTGCTTTCTTGAACCGCTGCGGTCCGTGTGCTGTGAGTTGATCCACAATGCCCTGAGGGAGGGAATTCCAGGATTTGGACCCAGTGACACTGTGGGAACGGTGAAATATTTCCAAGTCAGGATCATTGTTCCCTCTTTGTGCTGACACTGGGAATCCCTCGTTACCCCTCACCCCTCCCCCCGCCTCCCCAGGAGAAAAGAATGACAGGAAACACTGATCCGGACGCAATGTTGTTTGGAGGGAAACATTCTCAATGGCCATGTCCTCCCTGGGATAACAGGTTGTGAATTTAGACCATTTGTTGAGCTTTTGTTGAATTTCTCTCACACACCTTGCAGACAGTACACCTTGTTGCTACACAGTGTACCCTATAGTCTCTGACGGCTCTCCAGCCACAGTTTGCAGTCTCGTTCAGAGTGGTGCTGGAAAAACACAGCAGGTCAGACAGCATCCAAGGAGCAGGAAAATCGACATTTCAGGCAAAAGCCCTTCATCAGGAATACAGGCAGGGAGCCTCCAGGGTGGAGAGATAAATGGGAGGGGGGGTGGGGCTGGGGAGAAGGTAGCCAAGAGTACAATAGGTGAATGGGGGTGGGGATGGAGGTGATAGGTCAGAGGGGAGGGTGGAGTGGATAGGTGGGAAGGGAGATTGGCAGGTAGGACAGGTCATGAGGACAGTGCTGAGCTGGAAGGTTGGAACTGGGGTAAGGTGGGGGAAGGGGAAATGAGGAAACTGGTGAAGTCCACATTGATGCCCTGAGGTTGAAGACTTCCGATTTGGAAGATGAGGCGTTCTTCCTCCAGGCGTCTGGTGGAGAGGGAGCGGTGGTGAAGGAGGCCCAGGACCTCCATGTCCTTGGCAGATTGGGAGGGGAAGTCGAAATGTTGGGGCAGTGGGGTTGGTTGGTGCGGATGTCCTGGAGATGTTCCCTATCAGGCAGCCCCAGGAATATTCCGTGTGAAATGTTGTTGCTGCTGTTTTGCTGTTAGCCACCAGGTGTCAGTAGAGCTTTATTTAATGGATCACCCATTCCCACCCTCACGAGGTCAACAAATGCTGGAGATCACAGTGGGTCAGACAGCATCCATGGAGAGAGAGCAAGCTAACGTTTCGAGTCGAGATGACTCTTCGTCAGAGTTGACGTGAAGTGTGGAGGGGGCAGCATTAATGCAATAGTTTGAGCGGGGGGTCAGGGTTCGAGTGCTGGAGGACAAAGGCTGCTGATAGTGCAGATTAAGTGATTGGAACGGGAGAATGGCAGAACAATGGTGTGTCTAACTGCCAGGCTGGAAACAGACTGTCTGACTGGGGTGGGGGTGGGGACAGAGGACATGGTGACAGAGAATGTAACAAGTTAAAGCTAAAAGGCAGGGAAGGAGTGGGACTGAGTTCACAATGGAAGGGTGTTTACCTCAAGATGAAGTCCAGCAGGCTGTAAAGTTGTGATGTTGTTCCTCCAGTTTGTGCTGGGATTCGCTGGAACACTGTAGCATGCCTGAGACAGAAACGTGGGTGTGTGAGCAGGACACTTTGTGTTAAAATGACCAGCTACAGGAAGGTCAGGGTCATGCTTGCACACAGACTGGAGGTGTTTCCCAAAGCAGTTACCCAGTCTGTGTTTGGTCTCTCCAATGTAGAGGAGGCCACATTGGGTGCAGTGAATAAATATACCAGATTGGAGGGGGTACAGGGAAAAGCCTGTTTCGGCCCCTGGCTGGTGAGCAGGGAGGAGGGGAGGGGGCAGGTGTTACACCTTCTACAATTACACGGGAAGGTGCTGTGGGAAGGGGAGGGGATGTTGGTGGTTAGGAATGGACCGGGTGTCCTGGAGAGAATGGTCCCTGTGCAATGCAGACACGGGGGAGTGAGGGGAAGGTGTGATTGGTGGATTTGTGTAAAATGGTAGAGGATGGTCCTCTGAATGCAGAGGATGGTGGATGGAAAGTGAGGATAAGGGGAACCTGATTGTGCTGTAGTGATGGGCAGTGCCAAGGGCAGAAGCACGAGTGATGGGGTGGGAGTGATTGAGGGCCCTGTCAACCACAGTTATGGAAAAATGGGGATTCAGTCAATTTTATTCAAAGGCTTTTACTAAATTCAATTAAATATTAGGGCTTTCAAGAAACCACACATTGCTCTTGTATGTTTTATTCAATGTCCTCACATCAACTTTCCTTCTTTCTCTCAAACACTAAACCTTGAGCACTTTTTAAAAATGACTAATGTAGAATTAACATCAAAAGCAAAGCACAGGATGATTGACTGAAAATAAAAACACTTGATTCCTTTTCTGATTTTCCACAGTTTGAGAAGGAGACAGTAGACAGCTCCAGCCCAGTGCACATTTACAGCTGTCTGGGCTGCCTGGCCTGTTCCTTTCAGTCAGGGCCTGTACAATGGGGGCCCTGCTCCACCTAGAACCTGTCACCAGCTGCTCCTGCTCAGCGCAGTGAGTCTCTGTACCTCTCACTGCTCACTGCTGTCCTCGGCTCCATCTGGGCGGCTGTAGGTCAATGAGGTGACTTTCTATCTGTATGTGTCAGCTCAGGTGACAGTGAGACACAAGCGATTTAAACATGAATTTTTTCAGATTGGGGGTGGGGGAGGGGGACGCTGAAATCTCATGACGGGGAAGGGGTTGAGCATGGGGACGGTGATGGTGGTCAGTGAATGCTGCACTGCTGGCAATGTGGCTGCTCCTGAGTGTTATGGACCAGACGAAACTCCCTTCTAGAATATCCAGGAGATAGCCTAGACCCTAACCTTTACCTTATTTAAAGGCACTTGTGTTCCAGATGTAATCAAGGAAATTCTACTTTTCAGCTTTAAGCAAAAGACATTTTATTCTTACACCCAGTCAAAATCTAAACAAAACAAAGAAGAATTAGTCTAACTTTAACTTAACAGAATAATTCAACTATTAAACAGCAACAGTTCCAATGGAATAACATCTTATAAACACACCCTGGGCAAAGGTAACATCAGTAAAATGGATTGTCTCACACGTGATGTTTCTCCAGTCCGGGAGGAAAGACATCAAGAGAAAGGTCTGGTAGAAGGAGAAAATCCCAGCTTTTAGCTGGGACAGCTCAAGCCCCAGCTGGTGTACCCTGGAGCACTTGCTGAGGTACCTGTCTGTTAGCACGTGCAGTCATAACGTGTGGGCTCTGGCTGCAGATTCAGTTTGAGCTTTTAGTGCACACCTTTTCAGGACATGTGACATTGATCTTTGTGAAAGGGTCTGATCACCTTATCCATTGGCCGGTTGTGTGAGGTTAACAACAAGGAAAGCTTGGCCAGCTTCTGAAATGAGCCTTTCATTTGCTTGGCTTGGAACCTCAATGATATGTTTGCATCTGTGTAGCTTCCTAACACTTCCCTTGCTGCAGTGTTATGGTGTTGTACCATCTTGACGGTCCCTTGGGTATTGTTCTGGGGACTGGCTTGGCTGTTGGAACCAGATGTCCTGTACCACATGCCCAGTATCCCTCAGTGTGAGATACTTCCCATAAATCAGGAAAAGCTGAACAGCTATTGGGTAGGTGTGGCACGCTGCACCGAGACCAGGGCTGCCTGGTTTGTTACATATTCCTGATGGCAGTTACATTGTTGGCTGCTCACAAAGCAGCATTGTCTCTAACCTCTCACATCCATCCATCCATGAGTGAAACGTCAATGGTATGGACCTTTCTCTTGCCCAAGAGATCCTTCCTAAAGGCTTTAATTGGTCCTGAGGTGATGACATACCCAAGGCACCTCTCTGAGAGTCACACTCATACCCTCTGCTGCTGCATCTTCTAACAAATTGCTCCATGGACAGTAGGAATCGCTTTGTGCCTGGTATGTATTGGAGTTTCTTTTCCTGAAGTTAATTCTTACTTGGAGTTTCATCTTTGAAGATCCTCCAGACCTTTTCTTGGCCTTTTTGTTCATCCCTGCAAAGACCCTCCATGTTAATTCTGCAAAGTTTTTCCCACCACTGACAAGTGAGTGATTTTGGGCTGTTTTGGGACTGTCTATCACTTGGCTTGTTACCTCGGGATACTTCTGTTGCTTGAACAGTTGTAATTAACCAAGGTCAGCTACCCAGTATAAAATGAGCTTTCTGTTATTCATTAGACCACCCGAACGAGAGGAGGCCATTCGGCCCCTCAAGCCTGCTCTGCCATTCACTAGGATCACGCCTGATCTGACATTCCTCACATCCACATTACCCCTTAATCCCTGACTCCCCAACTGATCAAGATTCTATTTGTCTCAGCCTTAAATATACACACGGTCTCTGCCCCCACAGCTCTCTGTGGCAAGGAGTCCCAAAGACTCCCAACTCTCTGATAGAAGAAACTCTTTATCATCCCAGTCTGAACTTGGTGCCCCTTTATTCTGAGACTGTGCTGTCTGACCCTGAACTCTCCCTCGGGGGGAAACATCCTCTCAGCATTGACCCTGTCAAGTCCCTTAAAAATCCTCTACGTTTCAATGAGATCCCCTCCCATTCTCCCCACCCCATGTATCCCAGTTACGTACATTGCACTGTTTTACTTTAATTTCTGTGCCCTAATGCTGTGTTTGATACTAAAATGGCCCCTTCCTACATCTTAAAGACTTTGCAGCTCTTGTTATCAGAGACTGCTATTTATCACCAATCAGGAACTGACTTTCTGAACTGTACCGAAATTGTGTCTAACTTGACTGTGTATTTCAGCCTTCTTCTGTGTTTAATGTAAGACTACCGTAGAAATTTCTTTTGACTTTAAAGAATTTCTACTCTAATTAAAAATAAGCTATCTCTGCTATCTTGTTGGGTTGGTGCCCCATTGTCACCTGTTGGTATTCACAGAAACTGATGTTTTTTAAGAATAAGAGGTTTTAGACCATAAGACCATAAGACATAGGAGCGGAAGTTGGCCATTCGGCCCATCGAGTCCACTCCGCCATTTAATCATGGCTGATGGGCATTTCAACTCCACTTACCCTCATTCTCCCCGTAGCCCTTAATTCCTTGTGACAACAAGAATCTATCAATCTCTGCCTTGAAGACATTTAGCATCCCAGCCTCCACTGCACTCTGCGGCAATGAATTCCACAGGCCCACCACTCTCTGGCTGAAGAAATGTCTCTGCATTTCTGTTCTGAATTTTAATTCTAAGGCTGTGTCCACGGGTCCTAGTCTCCTCACCTAATGGAAACAATTTCCTAGCGCCCACCCTTTCCAAGCCATACATTATCTTGTAAGTTTCTATTAGATCTCCCCTTAACCTTCTAAACTCCAATGAGTACAATCCCAGGATCCTCAACCATTCCTCGTATGTTAGACCTACCATTCCAGGGATCATCCGTGTGAATCTCTGCTGGACATGCTCCAGTGCCAGTATGTCCTTCCTGAGGTTTGGGGACCCAAAACTGGACACAGTATCCAAATGGGGCCTAACCAGAGCTTTATAAAGTCTCAGTAGCACATCGCTGCTTTTATATTCCAACCCTCTTGAGATAAATGACAACATTGCATTCGCTTTCTTAATCACAGACTCAACCTGCATGTTTACCTTTAGAGAATCCTCGACTAGCATTCCCAGATCCCACTGTACTTTGGCTTTATGAATTTTCTCACTGTTTAGAAAGTAGTCCATGCTTGTATTCTTTTTTCCAAAGTGCAAGACCTTGCATTTGCTCACATTGAACTTCATCAGCCAAACTGTATAGATCCTTCTGCAGCCTCCCCACTTCCTCAGTACTACCTGCCTGTCCACATATCTTCGTATCATCAGCAAACTTCACTAGAATGTCCCCAGTCCCTTCATCCAGATCATTAATATATAACGTGAACAGCTGCGGCCCCAACATGAACCCTGCGGGACAACGCTTATCATCGGCTGCCATTCCGAAAAAGAATCTCTTATCCCAACTCTGTGCCTTCTGTTAGACAGCCAATCCTCAATCAATGCCAGTAGCTCACCTCGAACACCATGGGTCCTCACCTTACACAGCAGCCTCCCGTGTGGCACCTTATCAAAGGCCTTTTGGAAGTCTAGATAGACCACATCCACTGGGTTTCCCTGGTCTAACCTACTTGTCACCTCTTCAAAGAATTCTAACAGGTTTGTCAGGCACGGCCTCCCCTTACTAAATCCATGTTGACTTGTTCTAATCAGACTCTGCTCTTCCAAGAATTTAGAAACCTCATCCTTAACGATGGATTCTAGAATTTTACCAACAACCGAGGTTAGGCTAATTGGCCTATAATTTTCCATCTTTTGTCTTGATCCTTTCTTGAACAAGGGGGTTACAACAGCGATCTTCCAATCATCCGGGACTTTCCCTGACTCCAGTGACTTTTGAAAGATCTCAACCAACGCCTCCACTATTTCCTCAGCCACCTCCCTCAGAACTCTAGGATGTAGCCCATCGGGGCCAGGAAATTTATCAATTTTAAGACCTTTTAGCTTTTCTAGCACTATCTCTTTTGTAATGGCAACCATACTCAACTCAGCCCCCTGACTGCCTTTAATTGTTGGGATATTACTCATGTCTTCCACTGTGAAGACTGACACAAAGTACTTATTAAGTTCTCCTGCTATTTTCTTATCTCCTTTCCCTTTGTCATACTTCTCTGATGTCCATGTGGATTTCAGTTGTTTCCAAATGTTTGCTTTCTAGCTTTTACTTTCTAGCTTTCTAGCTGCCTTGATGTGAGTTAGCCTCCAGTTGGGGTTTTACCTGATGTGGACATTTAGGGTTGGCTTGTGGTTGAATGATAGTGTGTGCATAGCAGTAGGCTGTCTGTTTGAATCTTGTCAGGTATCTGAAGCTTCACTGGATTGGCAGCCCCTTCATTAACCATTAGTTTCATTTTTGGGTTCCATAGTGGCTCAGTGCTGTCTTACAGCGCCAGGAGCCTGGGTTTAATTCCAGCCTCGGGCGACTGTGTGGAGTTTGCACATTCTCCCCATGTCTGCGTGGGTTTCCTCCGGGTGCTCCAGTTTCCTCCCACAGTCCAGAGATGTGCAGGTTACGATGGATTGGCCATATAAAATTACCCATAGTAGGGCTTCTGCCTATTTTCCTGCCCCTTGGACGCTGCCTGACCTGCTGTGCTTTTCCAGCACCACACTCTCGACTCTGATCACCAGCATTTGCAGTCCTCACTTTTGCCATACAAAATTACCCATAGTGTCCAGGGCTGTGTAGATTAGGTCGATTGGCCGTGATTGCAGAGCTACAGGGTAAGGATGGGTAGGTAGGAGGGTCAGTGTGGACTCGATAGACCGAATGATTTGCTTCCACACTGTAGGGAGTCTATGAGTCTATGGAAATGCTTATGTTATCCCCATTACACAAGAAACTCAGCATGGACACTGTTAAGTTGAAGAATTCAACAGATATTTATTACATCAGACTGAGTAGGGACTTATTAAGGAAATATATTCCACCCGATAGGAAAGTTTTTGTATCTAATGAGATTTCATGACAAGTCAGCAATTGCACAATCACCATTACTGACGGGAGATTATTATTTCAGATTTATTTCATTTGCGGATTTAAATACTGAAGCTACCCATGTTTAGAATTGAGCTCATATTTCTCTGAGTCATTAGCACGAGTGTTAGGATTACCAGTCTGTCTCCAGAACTTTAACCCAGCAATTTCTGTGGATTGCTAGTCCAAAAACATATCACAGAAGTTGCTGAAAAAGCTCAGCAGGTCTGGCAGCATCTGTGAAGAGAAATCAGAGTTAAGTGAGGAAGGGCCATTGGACCCGAAACGTTAACTCTGATTTCTCCTCACAGATGCTGCCAGACCTGCTGAGTTTTTCCAGCAATTTCTGTTTTTGTTTCTTATTTCTAGTATCTGCAGTTCTTTTGGTTTTTTAACATGTTACAGTCACCACTGTCCCCTCTTGAAGCGCTCCTCCTGCTCTGTGTTACCTGGCAATAATCAAATTGATGCTTTCAGGAAATAGCAATGAAAGGTTTGCATTGATGTAGCATCTTTCCCCTTCTCTGAATATTCCTTGAATGCCAAGGAAGGGGTCTTCACATTTAGTCGCTGTGGTGATGTAGGAGGTTAATTTGATTTGTGGTGCAGCAGTCCAATACGAATCGCACAATTGTGAGCAAGACAGACCAGTCGAATATGTTCACTAAAAGAGGTGATTCATTAAAGGGTTGCTGGGAGCTGGAAAAGCACAGCAGGTCAGGCAGCATCCGAGGAACAGGAAAATCAACATTTTGGGCATAAGCCCTTCATCTGGATCATATTGGACTGCCCCTGACCTGCTGTGCTTTTCCAGCATCACACTCTCGACTCTAATCTCCAGCATTTGCAGTCCTCACTTTCGCCTGGCTGCTGGGAGCGGCCTGTGCAAGACGTGGAATATCATTGAGGTCTTTGAGACAGCAGGTGGCACCCTTCACTGGCAAATGCTGGAGGAAAAGGCAACAGATGGAGCAAGGCTGGTTCATGCCAGGTGAGTGTCATTGCCCGACATACCTCTGGCACTCCCAGTCGAACCAAACCCTTCTCTGCCCAAGGGCAAAACAAAGGCTGGGAAGAACTCGGCTTTTTACTGCTGTTCTTTAGGAGAGAAAATCCATGGAAAAATAACCTTCCTGTTTTTATGATTTTACCAGTAACAGCAAAACCGGAACCATAAATAAACCCTGCACAGACCTGTAGCCAATGATGATGCACTATGGTGTTGTCAGTGTGGTGTAGTATTGGATTTACACTCTGGGGTTGTTGACCACCAACCAGTTTGCTGCTGGGGTCATGGGTTGTCACCAGCTGAGTCTTAGTGAGAGGAGGATCTTGTCTTAAGCCAGATGTTGCTCATTCTTGACAGCAATCAGGTGTAAGTAAAGCCAATAAGAGACATTATTCCAAACGCAAAACACCGATATTACTTGAGAAATTCAGTGGGTCTGGCAGCATCGATGGAGAGACAGAAACAATACCATTTTGAGTCCAGTGATTCTTGTTCAGAATTCTGAGTTCTGTATTTTCTACCTGTTTTGCTTTCATTTCCTGCTTATGAAGATTATTGAGAGACTGAGGAGGACAGATCGGAGATCTTCAAGATCCTAAAATGTTCTGCCTTATCCCTATCCAAACATGGAGCCAGCATTAGTTTGGATGGAGGTTAATGTCATCTCCAGATTAACCCCTTCAGAACCATTAGCAGTCTCTCAACATTGAACGATCATGAGTAAATCCAAGGAAACACCATTCTATATTGGACAATCAAACAGAACAGGAAAGCATTTGGCCTTCAGAAAATTGCAGAAACTGGGATTGTTTTATTTAGAGCAGTGACAGCTCAAAGAAAGAAATGTTCAAAATCAAAGATAACTTAGACAGAGTAAACAGAGAGAAAACTGTTTCTGGAGTCACAATCAGAAAACTGAGGGAAGAAGATTGGGAAAATAAGCAGAGGTGAGGGAATATTCTTTTTGAACAGCGTGAATTGATGCAATCTGGAATGTTATTCTTGAGAGGTGAGGAGAGGATGGAATCTTCTAGACTCGGAGAGGGAGGTTGGTGGCAGATTAGAAAACCACTACCTGCCTGCTCATAAACACTGGGTGTGGAAATCCAAGATTTAACATCCCATCGAACCCCCAGCACTGCAACTGAGGCCTTTAATTGGTCAATCAATGATCACTGAAGAACCTCACCCACCTTGGGGGCTACAGTAACTTCAGCACTGGGAGAGATGGGAAAGAGCTGGATTGTCTAACTGGCTAACTGTTTTCACTGGAGTGCAGGAAGTTGAGAGCTGACCTTACAGAGGTCTATAAAATTGTGAGGGGTATAGATGAGGTGAATGAAAAGGGTCTTTTTCCTAGGGTTGGAGATTTTAAGACTGGGGGCGTATTTTTAAGGTGAGAGAAGAAAGACTTTAAAAAGACTCTGTTTCACACAGAGTGGTTCATGTGTGGAATGACAGAGGAAGTTATGGATGCAGGGGCAGTTACAATATTTAAAAGACATTTGGATGAGATGATGAATAGGAAAGGTTTGGAGGGGTATGGGTTGAGCGCAGGCAGGCGGCTCTAGATTAGTTTGGGATTATAGACCAAAGGGTCAGTTTCTGTGCTGTCTCACACGATGACTCTATTACCATTGTGGGCAGTCTGTCCATACGACCAGTGCTCCCCACTTTCCATTGATTTGAGCATGAATCCTGGGAATGAATTAGAAAAGGGGAGGGGTTGGACCGGAGCACGAGGGTGGTCATTGACAGCCACTCCATTCCACTGCACTGCTCTTGTTTCCAACTGCCCGCCCAAACCCCCAATCCAGAAATCCCCATCCCACGAGATGTCCCTCCCAAAGACAATTACTGTTCCCATTGCCATTCCCCTGAGTGAGCCATGGTCTCCACTGGGGTGGGTCTGGAACTGCTGACCTCTGTCTGGGGAGGGGATGGGAGGGGAGGTTCAGCTCTCAGCTGCTGGCACTTCCTGGTTCATTATCCAAATGGCAACAGGAGCTCATCAACAGCCAATCAGCTGGGGCTCCCAGTGGCCTCTCTCTCCTGGGTAGGCTATGGTTTTCCCTCCTGTAAACTCTCCCACTTAGTCCAAAAACAGAGACAATTCTGGCCATTGGCCAATATAGTGACTTGCCAACAGTTTAACGTCTGCAAAATCAAAAGCAAGTGCAGTCCTTGAAGGGCAAATATTTCCAGATCGACAGGTTAATTAATCGTTCCAACAGGGAGTGTCAGGCTGTTTGGAAATTCTGTCCATGATGAAATGAATGTGGATCTGCTTCCTTTAATTTGATTGCAAAGTAGAAAGTTATTGTTTGAAACTCTCATGGGAAACAATATTTAGTTCTGGATTTCTGAAGGGTCATGGATGTGATCCTTTTACCACACACAGCCGAAACATTTCACCCATGGCAGCAACAAACCACACTTTCAGTTTTTGAATCAGTTTTAGTGGTTTTGCTATACATCCAATTATCAAATATTTACATTCAGGAAGTTTTCAGGCAATATTACTAATTTTACAAATCTCTTAAGGAACTATGATATCAGATGGTGAGATCACATGACCATTTTAGGCAGATTTGTACAGGGCCTGAACGACATTGGCCATGCTGCAATTTGTGGCAGAATTGTGTGAGAAATCTAGGGAGGGCCATCTCAACATCTGGCGAAGGAGTCAGCCCAGAAGATGCTTCCTCCAAGGGATTCTCATCCTCAGAGGGTAAGGGGTGGATACTGCCAGGACGGGCTGATATCCTCATGTGGATGTTGACACCCCCCAGCTGGGACGTGGGAAACGCTGTAGCAATCAAAGGTTTGAGATAGTGTGCAGTCAATGACGCTGACAGTGGGTTACTGCAGGAGTCACACTGGAATGAAGAGTAGGACTCAGTTGGTGGGATGTGGGGTCTCAGTCTGCCTTTGGGATGTGGGGGCTCTCACCCTTCCCTTGGGATGTAGGGGTGTCACCCTTCCCTCAGGATGTGGGGGTGGTCATCCTGCCCTGGGGAGATCTCCTGCTCCTAGGGGGTTGGGAGGGTGGAGTCTGCTGTCCACCTGCCCAGGCCATCTCTGCCCTGGGTGTGGCCTGTCTCATTCTGGAATGAGAGAACGGGTTGCACTGAGTGAGAGGGATGTGACTGGCACAGGTGGGAAGGTGGGGAGGTGTCCCAGGCGGAGGGCATTCAGGGTTAGTGCCATGGGGCGCTGTGGGGCGAGAGGGGTGGGTGTGGTGCTGCTGAGGGTGAGTGAGGGCAGATGATGCAGGAAATACTGAGAGTGACATGATGCCTGGATAGGCAGTGGATGCAGTAAGAGAGAGAGGGTGAGGGTGAGGGAGCAGAGACAATAAGGTCATTGACCTTCCTGTGGAACTAATGGCTGCCCCTCAGCACCATGGGGGTGGCACTGCCCCCTGGTGGTGACCTCAGGTGAGGGTGTCAGGGACTGGTGCCATGGTCTGTCTGTCGGCCCTGGGGATGGGGCCGCCCCTCTGCCATACCCCCCTCCCTTCACTGGGAGCTCCCGGTTCCTGTCGGAGAATCACGGAGCCCCCTTCACCTTCTCCACCATCTTGTGAGTGTCAGTATGTCACGGAGCGTGGCAGCTTCAGAACATCGGTGCCACTCCGACTCCACAGTGACCTTTTAGAGATGGTGTGGGTGTTTTGGCAGATATCCAGCAAGGGGTGAATTGGGTGAATAGGAGACCACTGGGGCAGGGTGGGTATTAATGAGGTGAGTTTGGTAAAATATGGCAGGAAAACTTGCCAAGGTTTGGAGTGAAAAGCCCTCCAGAAAACCTCCTGGTGCTTCCCCCATCTCAGCCAGAATGTTTCCAGCTTTCGTGCAGTTAGACACACAGCTCAACAGACAGACAACACCCACGTCTTTAACTCATACTTCTTAGTAATTGAAGTGAATCACTGAGACTTGCACAGAATATAAAATATTATTAGTTATGCTTTGAACACATATTGTGGGCTGTGATTTCCTGCTGGATACTCTGAAAGCTGTAAGACTTCCTTGAACTCAAAACTGTGACGGCACAGCCATGTTATTGTGACACACTTGCTCTCTCAGAATGAGGAAGTATATTCCTCTGGGAGTGGTATATATGAAGGTGAGGCTTAGTGATATTATTACTAAACTATTAGAAACATAGAAACACAGACATTACAGTGCAGTACAAACCCTTTGCTGCCCTGTGAAACCAATCTGAAGCCCATCTAACTTACACTATTCCATTTTCATCCATATATTTATTCAATGACCATTTAAATGCCCTGAATGGTGGTGAGTCCACTACTGTTGCAGGCAGAGTGTTCCATGCCCCTATTACTCTCTGAGTAAAGAAACTACCTCTGACATCTGTCCTATATCTATCACCCCTCAATTTAAAGCTATGTCCCCTCGTGCTAGTCATCACCAACCGAGGAAATAGGCTCTCACTGTCTAACCTATCTAACCTTAACTTACATGTCTCAATTAAGTTGCTCTTAATCTTCTTCTCTCTAATGAAAACAGCCTGAAGTCCCCCAGCCTTTCCTCATAGGACCTTCCCTCCATACCAGGCAACATCCTAGTAAATCTCCTCTGACCCCTTTCCAAAGCTTCCACATCCTTCCTATAATGCGGTGACCAGAACTGTTCACAATTCTCCAGATGTGGCTGCACCAGAGTTTTGTACAGCTGCAGCATGATCTCATGGTTCCGAAACTCAATCCGTCTACCAATAAAAGCTAACACACTGTATGCCTTCTTAACAGCCCTATCATGAGTGGCAACTTTCAAGGATCTATGTACCTGGACACCGAGATCTCTCTGCACATCTACACTCCCAAGAGTCTTACTATTAGCCCAATACTCTGCATTCCTGTTGCACCTTCCAAAGTGAACCACCTTGTACCTTTCTGCATTAAACTCCATTTGCCACCTCTCAGCCCAGCTCTGCAGCTTATTTATGTCCCTCTGTAACTTACAACATCCTTCGGCACTATCCACAACTCCACCGACCTTAGTGTCATCCACAAATTTACTAACCCATGTTTCTACACCCTTATCCAGGTCATTTATAAAAATGATAAACAACATTGGACCCAAAACAGATCCTTGCGGTACACCACTAGTAACTGAACTCTAGGATGAATATTTCCCATCAACCACCACCCTCTGTCTTCTTTCAGTTCACTAATTTTTGATCCAAGCCACTAAATTACCCTCAATCCCTTGCCTCTGTATTTTGTAAAATACCCTACCGTGGGGAACCTTATCAAATGCTTTACTGAAATCCATGTACACCACATCAACCACTTTACCCTCATCCAACTGTTTGGTCACCATCTCAAACAACTCAATAAGGTTTGTGAGGTACGACCTACCCTTCACAAAACCATGTTGACTATCCCTAATCAACTTATTCCTCTCTAGATGGCTAAAGATCCTATCGCTGTTAACCCTTTCAAATACTTTATCCACAACTGAAGTAAGGCTCGTGGGTCTATAATTTCCAGGGTTGTCTCTACTCCTCTTCTTGAACAAGGGAACAACATTTGCTATCCTCCAGTCTCCTGGCACTATTCCTATTGACAATGACAACATAAAGATCAAAGCCAAAGGTTTGGTAATCTCCTGCCTGGGTTCCCACAGAATCCTCAGATAAATCCCATCCTGCCCAGGGGACTTATCTATTTTTTATACTTTCTAGAATTGCTAAAGCCTCCTCCTTATGCACCTTAATCCCATCGAGCCTGTGTTTCAGTATCCTCCTTGACCACATTGTCTTTTTCTAGAGTGAATACTGACAAAAAATATTCATTTAGTGCTTCCCCTGTCTCCTCTGACTCCATGCACAACTTCCCACTACTGTCCTTATTAGTCCTTATCTTACTCTAGTCATTCTTTTATTCCTGATGTACCTATAGAAAGCTTTAGGGTTTTCCTTGATCCTATCCGCCAATAACTTCTCATGTCCCCTCCTGGCTCTTCTTCACTCCCTCCTTAGGTCTTTCCTGACTAACTTGTAACCCTCAAGTACCCTAACTGAGCCTTCACATCTCATCCTAACATAAGCCTTCTTCTCCTCTTGACAAGAGATTCAACTTCCTTAGTAAACCATGGCTCCCGCACTCGACAACTTCCTCCTGACAGGAACATAATTATCAAGGACCCGCAGTAACTGTTCCTTGAATAAGCTCCACATTTCAATTGTGTCCATCCCCTACAGTTTCCTTCCCCATCCTATGCATCCTAAATCTTACCTAATTGTATCATAATTGCTTTTCCCCCAGCTATAACTCTTGCCCAGCGGTACACACCTATCCCTTTCCATCGCTGAAGTAAACATAACTAAATTATTCGTCCAGAGATAAACCAAAAGAACTACAGATGCTGGAAATCAGAACCAAAATCAGAAATTGTTGCAGAAACTCAGCGTGTCTGTAGAGAGAGAAACAGAGTTATGTTTCGGGGTCCAGTGACCCTTCTTCCAAATTGATGGTAGCTAAGAAAAAGTTGGTTTACATACAGAAGACAGGATGGAGGGAGGGGGTAAGGAGTAAACGATATGCAGGGATAGATCCCAGAGAGAGGGGAACAATTGGACAGACAAAAGGAGTGGTTAACAATCAACCTGGGAGAACGTATAGTTGCTAATGGGGTTTATTAGTTGCTAACAATGGGTTGTGTGTGATGCCAGACCATGTGATAAAAAGGCCTGGTGTGTGGTGTTTGGGGTAAGGGGACATGGGAGAAGGTGCTCCAAGCCCTAAGATTGTCAAACTTAATTTGAGTCCAGAAAGCTGTGGGACTCCCAACAGAAAATGAGGTGCATGTTTATCAAAAGATTTTAAAAAGACACGAAGGGCAACTTTTTTACCCAGAGATTGGTTTTAGAGAAAGTGGTGGATGTGTATACAGTTACAACTTTTAAAAGACATTTGGAGACGTTCACGAATAAGAAATGTTTGTGTGTTAGTGCACATTGCATAGTATAAAGGTTCTCAGTGCTCTCAGTATGATCTGAGTCCTTATATTTGCATCATTTATTGTTTCGCATATACAGTGAAGTTTGTTTTTGTTTAAAAATATAAAAGCTTGTGGCAT
Source organism: Chiloscyllium punctatum (assembly GCF_047496795.1). Taxonomy (NCBI): domain Eukaryota; kingdom Metazoa; phylum Chordata; class Chondrichthyes; order Orectolobiformes; family Hemiscylliidae; genus Chiloscyllium; species Chiloscyllium punctatum. Next base: position 2,057,306 of record NC_092754.1, on the reverse strand, counting down.
TGTTTTTTAAGTTAATCACTGGGTGTTGAAATTTCTCTTTAAATGTCTATAGAGATTATAACAATGTGCGTTAGGTTCGTTCTGTCTTTCTGAGTATGCCCAATTTTAGCCACTCTATCATTAGTGTCCTTGCTTTGACCTGTCTAGGTTCTAAGTTCCCTCCCTATCCCTCCTGATCTTTCTTTTTCTCCTTCCCCATTAAAACTCTTTTTGAGCTAAGGGAAACACTGTGCAATGTTTTATCACATCAATAATATCAAATCAATACGAAGTGTGCTTGCTGTAAGTGGTTGTAATTGTATTCCATTAGTAAGGCGTCTTGAAGGCCTCTCTAGCACAGACACACTGACAGGCTGCTGCTCCATTGACAAGCTGCAGCAGGGAGACTCTGCACAGGGACAGGGCCTCAGCTCACTCACTGTGCCAGGCTGCACCACGATCTTTAGCACAGACAGACTGACAGACTGCTGCTCCATTGGGATCTGTCCAGGGAGACAGTTTGCTGTTGACCACACACTGAGACATTAGTCTCACCCCGACAGCATGAGCCAGCTGCCTGTGCAGCAAACACACTGACCCATTATACAACCCAATGGCCTTGCCCAGAAATGGCTGGGGGCTGGTCCTCAGGCCATTCAGGAGGGGTGCTATCGGTCAGGGGGTTCTGGTACTGGCAGGCACGGGCACAGTCCACACAGAGTCTGCTCACTCATTCCCTCAAGATGTGTCCGATAGCAGACTGGGCAGTGGGTAATGTTCAGGCCTGGAGGACCAGCAGGGGTAATTGCATACTTGGGGCCAGTGACAGAGCTGCAGACACAGTGGGGTCTGCTCACACAGTGGGAAGGGGTCTGCTCACACAGTGGGAAGGGGTCTGCTCATAGAGTGGGAAGGGGTCTGCTCACACAGTGGGAAGGGGTCTGCTCACACAGTGGGAAGGGGTCTGCTCACAGAGTGGGAAGGGGTCTGCTCATAGAGTGGGAAGGGGTCTGTTCACACAGTGGGAAGGGGTCTGCTCACACAGTGGGAAGGGGTCTGCTCATAGAGTGGGAAGGGGTCTGCTCATAGAGTGGGAAGGGGTCTGTTCACACAGTGGGAAGGGGTCTGCTCACAGAGTGGGAAGGGGTCTGCTCACACAGTGGGAAGGGGTCTGTTCACACAGTGGGAAGGGGTCTGCTCACACAGTGGGAAGGGGTCTGCTCACACAGTGGGAAGGGGTCTGCTCACACAGTGGGAAGGGGTCTGCTCACAGATGTCCTGGGGCTGCCTGTTGATGCTGGGTCAGAGTTGGGTGGAGCTGGTGTGTTTGAGAGACCTCACAAAAAGCTCTTTCCTGATGGACAAGGGCTGCCCACATTGTGCAGGGCTGATGTTCCCCTCGTGCAGCCCCTGGCTGATGTGGAGCTGGGAACTGGGTTTCCACCATAGACTGCAAATTCCAGAAGGAGGTGTCCACGATGGTGAACACAAACAGTTCTGTCCTTTACATTGCTGTAAAATCTTGGCCATCAATGTGGTAATCTCTTACTTATCTCAAGGACACTGCCTTTGCCTACCAGACTGCTTTGAATCCTAGAACTCACCTTTAATAGACTGAGTCATGGCTCTGTTGTAACTGGGTTTGTTTTATTGATACCGAGTGTCTGGTAGCTATTGGAGATAATGTAGGATTATTTAAATGAGGTCTGCCTGTGCCAGCAGGAGTGTTTTCTAAATAAGTTGGAAACCTTTTGCTTCTTCACTCCCTTGACCATCGGTCTCTTTGACCTTCAGTTCCTGCTGTAACACTGTCTGTCAACCATATCAACTAGAGACAACAACAGTGTGCAAGACAGTCACCATGGCAACTATCACTGATGGGTGAGATAATGATATGTGTTAGCATTTAGCCAATTGTTTAACTGTAAAACTATCCTGAAGCAAGTCTGGTAACACTGCTCCAGTAACTTCCTGTTCTTTAAATTAGAAAAAGGTTTATGAAGTTTTTGCCTGACCTGCTGTGCTTTTCCAGCAACACACTCTCAATGTATGAAGTTCTGACTCATGTTCACCATAGATTTTCTTAATGTGCATACATTATTATTTCTATTTAAATTTAATCCTGTGTCCAATCAAAGCAAGTATTTAAAATAATCTGAACTACAATTGGTTGTTATTGTGCTGTCAGTTGTAACTTAGCAGCAGGTGATATTCAATACAGACTTCAGATTCCTCTCTCCTTTTGCTAACCAACATCCTTCACTAGGGAAACCAAACCTGAAATATATGCTCCAGTGAATATCAGCTACGGTCTACCATCCCTGGAGTCTGTGCTGGGGATCATTCACAAAGGGGGCCATTATTTCCAGCATTGTCAGGATGTCCCTATTCTGCCTGTGCTGACTCTTTGGTGGAGTTGTCCAGTCAGTTTCAAATTCCTGTTCCTTGCCCAAAGTGTTCAAAAATAACCAACAATGGTTCCTTAATTGCTTTTTTGAAATTATTATTGAATCTGTTTCCAGAATCCCTCCACGCAGCATCTTATACCATTTTGTACAAGTTGTTTTTTCCTACCGTGTCACCTCTCCACCACCCTCCCCCTGCAACCCCAATTCTTTCAGCATTAAGATTCTTAAATGTGCAGGGAAATTATGATTAAAAGGTTTGCTATGCTGCGAGAGCTAAGCGTGAGTGTTCTTACTTTTCCATGGAGGAAGTGTTATCATTGCAGGCCATGGTTTCAGTTATTTGTTTCATGCATCTTGGCAGTCCATCTGATATCCGAGCAGTGAGTCACTGGTTCCAGCAGGTCGCTGTGAGGGTGGGGTAGTCTCTTTGTCAAAAAGGGTCAGTCTAGTTTGGAGAATGTGAGGTTCTAAAGGGACAGTGCACTCAAAGGAGAAAGGAGAGAAACAGGACGATAGAATTCAAGTTCTCTTCCTTCTCCAAATCCAGGGCAGATATCAGCAGGCCCAATGAAGTTCAAGTTAAAGTTGCAGCTTTATAGAACATAGAACAGTACAGGAACAGGCCCTTCGGCCCATGATGTTGTGCCAAACATGAGGCCAAATGAAACTAATCCCTTCTGCCTGCCCTTAGTCCATATCCCTCCATTCCTTGCATATCCATGTGATTATTTAAAAGTCATTTTAACACCCCTGTCATATCTGCCTGCACCACCACCCCGTGCAATTTGTTCCACACTCCAACCACTCTCTGTGTAGAAAACTTGTCCTTCACGTCTTGTTTGAACATTCCCCCCTTCACCTTAAATGCATGTGCCCTAGTTTTAGATATTTCAACTCTGGGAAAGAGATTCTGACTGTCAACTCTATCAACGTATCTCATCATTTTATCGACTTCTATCAAACCTTCACTCAGCCCCCGCTGCTCCAGAGAAAACAAGCCGAGTTTTTCTAGTTTCTTCATATCAGCTCATACCCTCTAATCCAGGCAGATCGAATGATGGCAAGGATGTGGTGTCTGGAGACCTGTGCAGAAGGGGGCAATACTATTCCATAAGGAATGACGTGAAAGTAAAGGAATATCCATCCCAAGCCAATGCTAAATTAGCCATTTCACAAAATGCAGGTTTTGGAACTATAGAGGTTGGTGCCATGAACAACATGGGATCTGTTTTAAACCAATGAACAAACACAGTTGATGGGAGACTGGTACCCATTAGTGCAAGGTCGCCTGAAACCAGCCTCTGATGAAAATCTACAACTTCTCCTGTGAGGTTAAAGGTCCTTATAATTTATTGCCTCAATATTGTGCTCTGTGCATTACTGCAACGAGGAACTGCTCCCTGAACACAACAGCAAAGGACTGCTCCTTCTGGTCCATGTCAGCCACAACTACTGTCAGCAACACAGGCTCAGGATATTGCTCAGGTTCGCAGCAACCTCTGTCAGGAAACCTGGTTTGACAGCGCCACAGACTATATCCTGAGGGGAGTGTACTCATGTCAGAGTTTCCAGAGCACTGTAAGAGAATGATTACACAAACAGGAAAAACAGCCCGAGAAAGATTGAGGAAAATGAGAAAGAGTATTGCACTGATGACAAACTATCAATTAGATTACTTACAGTGTGGAAACAGGCCCTTCAGCCCAACAAGTCCACACCGCCCCGCCGAAGCGCAACCCACCCTTACCCCTACATCTACATTTACCCCTTACCTAACACTACGGGCAATTTAGCATGGCCAATCCATCCTAACCTGCACATCTTTGGACTGTGGGAGGAAACCGGAGCACCCGGAGGAAACCCACGCAGACACAGGGAGAATGTGCAAACTCCACACAGTCAGTCGCCTGAGGCGGGAATTGAACCCGGGTCTCTGGCGCTGTGAGGCAGCAGTGCTAACCACTGTGCCACCATGCCGCCCAATTGCTGGGATTGGATTTTATTTTCTTTATTTATTCATAGGATGAGGGTGTTGCTGGCTGGACCAGTGTTGATTGTTCATCCCTAATTGCCCAGTGGGCAGTTAAGAGTCAATCACATTGCTGTGGGTCTGGAGTCAGATGTCAGCTAGACCAGGTAAGGATGGCAGTTTCCTTCCGTAAAGGACACTTGTGAACCAGTTGGGTTTTTCCAACAATCAACAATGAATTCATGGTTATCATTAGACTCTTAATTCCAGATTATTATTAAAGTTAAATTGGATTTGAACCCAGGTATTCAGGACATTCTTGGTATTAACAGTCTAGCAATTGTGCCACGAACCATCACCTCCCCTAATTCCTGACTGCTCTCTGGCTTTGGGAATGGTGCATGGAATGAAGAGATTATCCAAGAGGGAAAAGCTGAACATGATTAAATCTGATCCCAAATTTCCAGTTTTGCATTTTGTGCAATCAGTCAGTTGTACCTAAAGGCTAATGGAGAAAGCACTGGAACATCAGAACATGAGGGAAACCACATGCCAATCAGCTGGGCATTGGGACAGAATCCTACACTCTTTGCTGAACGAAGTGGCCACAATAGCTTCCAAAATCAGGCCTTTTCAGGTTTGCTGTCAATGATGTTGAAAAATGTGCTGCTGGAAAAGCGCAGCAGGTCAGGCAGCATCCAAGAAGCAGGAGAATCGACGTTTCGGGTATAAGCCCTTCTAGGCTGGACATCCTTTTGCTAAGCAACCAGTGCTTTGTACAAGGACAGGCTAAAACCCTTTTTTATGACCTATTTAGATTCAAGAGACTGTGTCATTTGTGATATACTCACGTGGCATTTAAGACTATCTGTCAGATTATTACTTTTTCAAACCAAAGATAGAATCCTTGATCCTCATCACTGGAGACATCCCATTTGGTTACCAGATGACAGGAGCTGGAGAACCAGTGAAGGAAATGGACAAACAGTCAGAGCTTCTGCATCATCGAGTGACACAGTCTTTTAACTTCTGTTAAAACATTATTTTGCTGTGAACTTTAACAGGAGAAGTTGGGAGAAAATCTCATTTCTGCAAAACTTCTATGAAACCTTAAAGTCGTCAAAGGGTCGACAATGAGCTTTCGTGGTGATAGGAGCAGGAGGAGGCCACTCGGCCCATTGAACCTACTGCACCTTTTAATGTCATCATGGCTAACAAAACATTTCAATGTCTTTTACCCTCCCTATCCCCATCCCCATCCCCATCCCCATCCCCATCCCCATCCCCATCCCCATCCCTATCCCTATCCCCATCCCCATCCCCATCCCCATCCCCATTCCCATCCCCATCCATATCCCCATCCGCATCCCCATCCCCATCCCCATCCCCATCCCCATCCCCATCCTCATCCCTATCCCCATTCCCATCCCCATCCATATCCCCATCCCCATCCCCATCCCCATCCCCATCCCCATCCCCATCCCCATCCCTATCCCTATCCCTATCCCCATCCCCATCCCCATCCCCATCCCCATCCCCATCCCCATCCCCATCCCCATCCCCATCCCCATCCCCATCCCCATCCCTATCCCCATCCCCATCCCCATCCATATCCCCATCCGCATCCCCATCCCCATCCCCATCCCCATCCCCATCCCCATCCCCATCCCCATCCCTATCCCTATCCCTATCCCCATCCCCATCCTCATCCCTATCCCCATTCCCATCCCCATCCATATCCCCATCCCCATCCCCATCCCCATCCCCATCCCCATCCCTATCCCTATCCCTATCCCCATCCCCATCCCCATCCCCATCCCTATCCCCATCCCCATCCCCATCCCCATCCCCATCCCCATCCCCATCCCCATCCCCATCCCCATCCCCATCCCCATCCCCATCCATATCCCCATCCCCATCCCCATCCCCATCCCTATCCCTATCCCTATCCCCATCCCCATCCCCATCCCCATCCCCATCCCCATCCCCATCCCTATCCCTATCCCCATCCCCATCCCCATCCCTATCCCCATCCCCATCCCCATCCCCATCCCCATCCCCATCCCCATCCCCATCCCCATCCATATCCCCATCCCCATCCCCATCCCCATCCCCATCCCCATCCCCATCCCTATCCCTATCCCCATCCCCATCCCCATCCCCATCCATATCCCCATCCCCATCCCCATCCCCATCCCCATCCCCATCCCCATCCATATCCCCATCCCCATCCCCATCCCCATCCCCATCCCCATCCCCATCCATATCCCCATCCCCATCCCCATCCCCATCCCCATCCCCATCCCCATCCCCATAACCCTGTGCAATGCCGATAATCACTACTTTGTCAACCTCAACATAACTATACTCAGTGACTGGGCATCCACAACCCTCTGGGATGCAGAATTCCAAAGATTCACAACGATCTGAGCATATACATTTCTCCTTAAGTCAATGAGAAATGGCAACCCCCTTATTTTTGAGTTGTGCCCCGTGGTTCTAGATTTTTCCACCATCATATCTGCATCGATCCTGTTGTCCCTTTAAACATTTTCAATATTTAACATTCAATGAGATCACCCCTCATTCCTCAAAACTCTAGAAAATACAAGTCCAGATTGCATGATCTCTTCATAGGACAGTCCCACCAACCCAGGAATGAGTCTGAGGAAACTTTGTTGTACTCCCTCTCTGGCAATAAGAACCGAAGGACTAAGAGCTGAGATAATGAAACCAAAACTGCACACAGTACTCCAGACATGGTCGAGACAAGCTCCTTTACTATCAAAGCAAGTTCTCACTACTCTTCTACTCAAATCCTGTTGCAATTAGGCCTTCCTAATGGTTTCCTGCAGCTGTATTTAAGTCTTCAGTGACTTATCAGCAAGAAACCCAAGTCCCTGAACATCTACACTTTCCAATTTCTCGCTTTTTAAGAAATACTCTATAACACCAAAGTGGATGACCTCACATCTTTCCACATTATGTTCCACCTGCCTTGTCCTTTCCCAATCATTTCGCTACCCAAACCCTCCTGCAATTTTTAAAAATCCTCCCCACAGACTCCTGCTTGGCTTTTCACTACCTGCAAATTTAAAAATATTCGATTCATTCCCCACATCCAAGTCATTGATACATATTTCAAACAGCTGGATCTTTGTGGTATCCCACTAATCGCAGTTTGTTAATGCATGAATAATCTATTTATTTCTCTCTCACAGGTTTCTGACTGTTAGCCGATAGTTAACCCATGCCAGTACATTACCTTCAGTACCATGCACTTTCATGGTTGTGACCAACCTCCTGTGGGGACTTTATCACAAACCCTCTGAAAATCCAAATATATTGTATTTATCAACTTCTCTTTATAAGTGTTCTAAATTAATAACATCAATAATAATTTATCATAATTCATAATTAAGAAAATAATTATATTAAATAATAGATAATTAAACTTCCATCAAGTTTGACAAACGTAATTTCCCATTCACAAACCCATACTGACTTGCCAAATCAGATCATTTTGTTTTAAGTGCCCACTTCTCATGTCCGTTACGATAAATTGTAGAACTTTCCCAATTACAGATGTAAGGCTCAGCTATGTAAGGTCCACAGCTCCCTGTTTTGTTCCCTTGCTCCTTTCTGAAATAGTGAGGTAACATTTACTAGCTCGTGTCCCATAGGAATTGTTCCCGAGCCCATAGAGCTTTGGAAGATATTTGCAATGCATAGAGCCATTTCCTTCAATGCTCTGGGATGTAGATGGTCAGGTTCCGAGTATCTGTCAACTTTCAGCTCCATCACTTTCTCCAGCGCAATCTTCTTACCCATATCAATGTCCTTCAACTCCCAGTGCTTCCTCATCATTTAGATATGTAGTCCTGGGAGATTTCTTTCATCTTCCTCAGTAAAAAAAAGTAATCATTTATTGATTCCAGAGGTGAGGGGCTTGTCTCATGAGGAACGATTGAGCAGTTTAGGCCTTAACTCTCTGGAGTGTAGAAAAATGAGAGGCAATCTAATTGAGGTTTGTAAGGTGCAGTCGGAGATTGGCAAAGTAGATGTAGAGATGATGTTTCCCCATGTGGAGTCACAGCTTTAGAATAAGGGGCAGCAGATTTAAAACAAAGCTGAGGAGGAATTACTTTGCTCAAAGGGTCATGAATCTGTGGGACTCATTACCTTAGAGTTTTCTGGATGCTGGGACAGGGAATGAATTCTATAGAAACGATCCACTGCAACTTGGGCTGCCCAATCTATGTCTTGCTCCAAATAAAAACTGAAAATATTGGAAATATGTAGCAGCTCTGGCCACGTCTGTGGAGAGGGTGTGATCGAATCACCAGAATTGTTTCTGCGCAGAAGAAGGCCATTCAATCCCTTGTGCCTGCACCATTTCTATCACCTCATGCCAATCTCCTGCCTTTACCCCGTGCCCATGCACACTATTCCAATAATCAACCAATGCCATCTCAAATGTCTCTAAGGTCAATGGGTGGAATTTCTAAAGGATATCAGAGTTCCAATACTGGAGTGAAAAACAATCCCTCTCGTCACACTTCCTGGTGTCAGGACCTGCTCATCCATTTTGCTACACACGCCTCTTTGTTGGACATCTGTTGATCCATCATCCATTTAAACATAAAAGCAAATTACTGCGGATGCTGGAATCTGAAACCAAAAGAGAAAATGCTGGAAAATCTCAGCAAGTCTGGCAGCATCTGTAAGGAGAGAAAAGAGCTGACGTTTCGAGTCTAACTGACCATTTGTCAAAGCTGTGACAAAGCAGCATTAGAACTCAGCTTTGACAAAGGGTCAGTTAGACTCACGTCCCCTCTAAAATTTCACTTTAAAATGATGTCCCCGTGTTCTATTGCAATTCACATTCGGAGAGATCTGGATGTTAGCTGTTATAAAGTGACCTCTGACCTCAGTGCTGACAGCTTGGAAACTGGAGAAAATGCAGAGTAACCGACTACGATAAAGAATGTGATTCAGGAAGGCATGGAACGTGTTGGAAGATACCAGAGCCTGGCCTCAGCAACATTAGCTGCTTTCTTTCTTTAAAGTCACTGAGATTGTAAAATGTTGCCTGCCAGCCAAACCCAAAGGTTCCCAGCTTCTGATCAGCAACTGATTCTGCAAATAATGCCAAAAGATGCCAATCAATGTTTAACTTTGTGAAGCCTATTGTTGAAAACACTTTTTTGTTACCAAAAGCTGAATCTGTGAGCTGAAATGAGGAAGGAAAGGAAAATGTAATTTTTTTTCTATCTCCTAGACATTTTCTTTTGTTCAGTCTCTCACAGCTGAGGAGGCTTGGCTCAGTGTGGATGCTCCCCCACCCCCCGAATTTACACATTCAAGTTCCACTCCATTACAAAAGCCCAGAAGGTCTGTGCTTGCCCTCAGTGCAGGGCTGCACAGTCTCAGGAGCCAGTTACTGGCTGAGATACTCAAGGCATCAGTTGCTCTTTCAGCAGGATGTGATCGATCCTTGGGCATTATTTTGAAGAAGATCAGGAGAGTTCTCCCCAGGACCAGGTCAATATTTGTCCCTTAGTCAAAACCACAATAGCACTGCAGTACTGGCCACCACTCTCCAGCCAGGAGTTTAAACAATTGAACATCGTGACAAGGATTAGTGAACAGGCCAATACCTTCAAGTACAGATCACTTACCAGTAAACAGTACACCATGTTTCCCCCATTGCAGCAGAGTACACTTCAAAGGTACTTTATTGGCTGTAAAATGCTTTGGGTGTCCTGATATCATGAACAGTCCGATAAAAATGCAAGGTTTCTTCATTCATACATGGATTCAGTGTTTTGTTGATGGAGTAACTGTCGACATCCAACCATCATATTCAATACTTCAGTAAAAATACCTTTTTTTATTCAGTCATGGGACATGGGCATCTCTGACTGGGCCAGCATCTATTGCCCCGTCCCTAGTTGCCCCTTGAGAAGGTGGGATGAGCTGCCTTCTTGAACTGCTGTAGTCCATGTGTTATGGGTGACCCACAATGCCCTTAGGGAGGGAATTTCAAGATTTTGACTCAGTGACAGGGAAGGAATGGGATATATTTCCAAGTCAGGATGGGGAGTGGTTTGGGGTGATCTTTTAGGGGTTGGTGTTCCCATGTATCTGTTGCCCTTGTCCTCCTAGATGGAAGTGGTTGTGGATTTGGAAGGTGCTGCCTAAGGACTGTTGGTGAATTTCTGCAGAACATCTTGTAGATAGTTTACATTTCTGCTACTGAGCATCAGGGGTGGAGGGAGTGGGTGCTAATAGATATGGTGCCAACAAATGGGCTGCTTTCTCCTGGATGGTGTCAAGCTTCTTCAGCGTTGTTGAAGCTGCATCCATCAAGGAAGTGGGGAGTATTCCATCACAGTCCTGACTTGTGCCTTGTAGATGGTGGACAGGCTTTGGGGGGAGTCAAGAGGTGAGTTACTCGCTGCAGGACCCCCAGCCTCTGACCTGCTCTTGTAGCCACTGAGTTTATGTGGTTAGTGCAGTTGAACGTGTGATCAAATGTAATCCACAGGATGATGATAGTTGGGGATTCAGTGCTGGTGACACTGTTGAATGTGAAGGGGCTATGGTTAGATTGTCTCTTATTGGAGATGGTCATTGTCTGGCATTTAGGAGAGTGTGAGGACTGCAGATGCTGGAGATTTGAGTCGAGAGTGGGGTGATAGAAATGCACAGCAGGTCAGGCAGCCTCCGAGGAGCAGGAGAATAGATATTTTGGGCATACGCCCCTCATCAGGAATCAGGATGTAATGTCAATTCTCCTGCTTCTTGATTGCTGCCTGACCTGCTGTGCTTTTCTAGCACCACACTCTCGAATTGTCAGTATATTGGATATTGTCCGGGTCTTGTTGCATTTCGATATGGACTGCTTCAGTATTTGAGGAGTTGTGAATGGTGCTGAACATTACACAATCATCAGCAAACTTTCCTACTTCTGACCTTATGATGGAGTGAAGGTCATTGGTGAAGCAGCTGAAGATAAGATGGTTGGCCCTAGGACACTGTCACTCTCCCCTCATCTGCGTTGGGCTTTGCATGTAACCTTGTTAACAATATTACTGTAAGAAATACCTTCTTTCCAGAACTCCCTCAAGCCTTGTGCATGTGAGCTGGCAATGTATTTGTAACTGTAAAAAATTGGTGTGATTTTACCTGCACTAGACTGACTATAGCGGCTCAATGTGGCAGCTCACCACTGCCTTCTCAAGGGCAATTAGAGATGGACAATAAATGCTGGCCCAGCCAGTGGACACCCACATCCTGGGAATGATTTTTATTAAAAAAAGATTGTTTTCAGATTTAAAAATCACACAACACCAGGTTATAGTCCAACAGGTTTAATTGGAAGTACACTAGCTTTCGGAGCGACGCTCCTTCATCAGGTGATTGTGGAGGGCTCGATCGTAACACAGAATTTATAGCAAAAATTTGCAGTGTGATGTAACTGAAATTATACATTGAAAAATTGATTGTCTGTTAAGCCTTTCATCTGTTAGAATACAGTGATAGTTTCACTTCTTTCATGTGTAAATCACAAAACCCTTTTTGTAAAAAGTTGCATTCTCAGGTTAGCTGTTAACAATGGTGATAGCTAGACAATATGTTGAGGGTGTTAGCCCCCTGTGTTCTCTGTCTATGACCTGATGTTTAGATTGATTCTAATCTAACAAGTGAGATAACAGAGTTTTACATAAATTCATGCAGTTTTTGAGCTCAGAGTTCTACATGAATGTATGCAGTTTTTGAGCAAAGTACAATGTAACTCTGCAAGTACAAATTCACCACATAAAATATATGTGTGCATGTGGGTCTTTGTCTGTGTGTGTCTGTCTGTCTGGGGTGGGGGTTGTGAGTGTGAGAAAGTGAATGTGTGTGTGTGTGTAGTGAGTGCAAAGTGTCTTAAGTCTGTGAGGGAGTGCATGTGTGTGTCTATAAGGGTGTGTGTGGGTGTCTGTGTGCGCGTCTGTGTGTACCTGTGTCCGTGTGTATGTGAGAGTGTGTGTGTGTGTAGGAATATCTGTGTGTGTGTGTGTGTAGTGCAATGGTGATCCCTGTAATGTGACATGAACCCAAGGTCCCGGTTGAGGCCCTCCCTATGGGTACCGAACTTAGCTATCAGCCTCTGCTCAGCCACTTTCCTCTGCTGCCTGTCCCGAAGTCCACCTTGGAGGATGGTCACCCGAAGGTCCGAGGCTGAATGTCCTGGACCACTGAAGTGTTCCCCAACTGGGAGGGAACCCTCCTGACTGTTGATTGTTGTGTAGCGCCCATTCATCCAGATCATTCAGCCTCGGACCTTCGGGTGACCATCCTCCAAGGTGAACTTTGGGACAGGGAGCAGAGGAAAGTGGCCGAGCAGAGGCTGATAGCTAGGTTCCATACTCATAGGGAGGGCCTCAACCGGGACCTTGAGTTCATGTCACATTACAGGTGACCACCATTGCACTACACACACACACACACACACACACACACACTCTCACATACACACAGACACAGGTACACACAGACGCGCACACAGACACCCACACACACCCTTATAGACACACACATGCACTCCCTCACAGACTTAAGACACTTTGCACTCACTACACACACACACACTTTCTCACACTCACAACCCCTAACCCAGACAGACACACAGACAGACAAAGACCCACATGCACACATATATTTTGTGGGGTGAATTTGTACTTGCAGGGTTACATTGTACTTTGCTCAAAAACTGCATACATTCATGTAGAACTCTGAGCTCAAAAACTACATGAATTTATGTAAAACTCTGTTATCTCAATTGTTAGATTAGAATTAATCTAAACATCAGATCATAGACAGAGAACACAGGGGGCTTCAACATACTGTCTAGCTATCACTATTGTTAACAGCTAACCCGAGAATGCAACTTTTAAAAAAAAGGGTTTTGTGATTTACACATGAAAGAAGTGAAACTATCACTGTATTCTAACAGATGAAAGGCTTAACAGACAATCAATTTTTCAATGTATAATTTCAGTTACATCACACTGCAAATTTTTGCAATAAATTTTGTGTTACGATCAAGCCCTCCACAATCACCTGATGAAGGAGCGTCGCTCCGAAAGCTAGTGTACTTCCAATTAAACCTGTTGGACTATAACCTGGTGTTGTGTGAGTTTTAACTTTGTACACCCCAGCCCAACACCGGCATCTCCGAATCATGTTTTCAGATTGAAACCTTTGACAAGAAACAGGTCACTAACTCCACAATCAGTTCATGGAGTATAATACCGGTTTGTCTGGTTTGGATGGTTTTGTGTTTTTAATGAACATTCCTCTGTGTGTTGAACTGGCAGATACTGTTGGTTTCTCTGCTAATTGCTTTCATTTACAGTCTGGCCATATAACAAATCTGAAATGGCTTACGTTTAATGAACATTGACTGATTCCGTAGTAAACTTTAAAATGCATGCTTTATATACATCGCCAAAATGTAAAAGAGTGACATTTTGCTAATTAATTCAACTTGAGAGGATAGAGAAAAGATTTACAAGGACATTGCCAGGGTTGGAGGATTTGAGCTTTTGGGAGAGGCTGAACAGGCTGGGGCAGTTTTCCTTGGTGCGTCAGAGACTGAGGGGTGAGCTTATAGAGGTTTACAAGATTATGAGGGGAATGGATAGAGTGAATAGCCAAGGTCTTTTTCCTGGAGTGAGAGAGTCCAAAACTCAAGGGCATAGTTTAAGGTGAGAGGGGAAAGAATTAAAAGGGACCTGAGAGGTAACTTTTCTACACAGAGGGTGGTGCGTATATGGAATGAGCTGGCAGAGGAAGTGGTGGAGGCTGGTACAATTGCAACATTTAAAAGGCATTTAGATGGATATATGAACAAGAAGGGTTTGGAGGGATAGAGGCCAGGTGCTGACAAATGGGACTAAGTCAGATTGGGACATAATGATTGGCCGAGATAGGTTCGACTGAAGGGTCTGTTTCCATGCTGTATGATTCTATGACTCTATAATTCTAATGATAATTTTCTGATTCCTGGTTTTCACTTCAATCTCACAAATGACTAACTTCAAACTACAGAAAGCAAATTGATTAATTTTTGCAAAGAAATAAAAGTTGTTTTCTCTCTCTCAAACTAGAAACCAGTTCATGTCAGTGATTTCTCTCTGATAATTTCTCTTCACTATTTCCTTCCAAAGCGTAATGAAAAAGTGAAGGTGGTTCCGTGCCCACAGGGTTTCTGTGTTAGTGTTTCAGCCAGTTAAGTGTAAATCAGCATGCTGACATCCGCCTTGTGAACAAGCAGATCTATTATGTTCTGACAGGACTTCCTGCCCATATCTGATCAATTGACTTTGCCTGTACATGCGCAAGTGCTGAATTCACATTCTTATTCAGGGCTCTAATAGCTGATGGTGAACTCTATAAATCTGTTGCAAAAGATTGTCTTTTGTTTTATTAGATGTGCTGATTATTTGCATAATGCAGTTAAGATGCTCCAACTTCTGATTATTTTTATAGACAGGCTCTTCCATCCCTTTTGATGCCATGTCTGCTTGGTTTCAGGTAAAAATAAAACTTTCTCCTTTTGTGACTGAAGACTGACTGCAATCGCATACTTACTGAATGTTATTGTAGGTCTCATACATCCTTATGTTGCTGCAAGCTGACCTGGTGAATTCTTGCACTGGTCTGATACACACATGTGGTGAATCTTAAAACTGGGTTGTACTTCTCTCTCGACCATGCTGTAATCTTTCCATGCTGATGGGCTTTGTTTTATTCAAAGTGGCCACTAAATCTTTCTCCAATGTTTTTCACAATTGTTTGAATTCATACCTTCCCCCATCTTTCAATTCATTTCTACCTTTGGTGTTGCAGTGGATTTATTCCGTGCAGGTGTTCAGTACCATGTAAAATGGAACATTTAGAGTCATAGAGTCATAGAGATAGGCCGCATGGAAACAGACCCTTCGGTCCAACTCGCCCATGCTGACCAGATACCCTATATTAATCTCGTTCATTTGCCAGCATTTGGCCTGTATCCCTCTAAACTCTTCCTATTCATATCCCCATCCAGCTGCCTTTTAAATGTAATTGTACCAGCCTCCATGACTTCCTCTGGCTGCTCATTCCACACCATCTGTGTGAAAAAGTTGCCCCTTAGGTTTCTTTTAAATCTTTCCCCTCTCAGCCGAAATCTATGCTCTCAAGTTTTTGACTCCCCCATCCCAGGGAAAAGACCTTGTCTATTTGCCCTTTCCATGCCCCTCATGATTTTATAAACCTCTATAAAGTCACCCCTCAGCCGCCATGCTCCAGGGAAACAGCCCCAGCCCATTCAGCTTCCCTCACCAGCTCAAACCCTCCAACCCTGGCAACATCGTTGTAAATCTTTTCTGAACCCTTTGAAGTTTCACAATATCCTTCCTATAGAATGGAGACCAGAATTGCACACAGTATTCCAAAAGTGGCCTGACAGCTCCAACATGACTTCCCAAATCTTATGCTCAATGCACTGACCAATGAAGCATACCAAACGCCTCCTTCACTATCCTATCTACCTGCAACTCCACTTTCAAGGAGCTATGAACCTGCACTCCAAGGTCTCTTTGTTCAGTAACACTCCCCAGGACCTTACCATGAAGTGTATAAGTCCTGCTAAAATTCACTTTTCCAAAATGCAGTACCTCGCATTTATCTAAATTAAACTCCATTTGCACTCCTCAGCCCCTTAGCACATCAGATCAAGATCCTGTTGTACAGTGAGGTAACCTTCTTCCTATCTCAGTAATTCGCTGTTAATATGCCAAACGCCTTCAAGTCAATATTTAGTGTATTTTACATAGAATTGCAAATATTACAGCAAAGGGTATAGAGTTATACCAAACCACTTCAGTCTAGTTTAGCTTCGGTATGAAGAAATAAAATGGGATAAAATTGCATGGATAAATGCAGGTTAATTAAAGAACACCAGAATAGATTTATTTGGAAAAAAACATATTTGACTAGCTAGTATTTTTTTGAGAAGATATTAGATAGACAGTTGCTGGGAATTTTGTTGGTGTGGTGTACACAGATTTCTAAAAAGCATTTGATACAGACTTGTGAGCAAAGTTGAGCTCATGGCTTATAAGGGCAGTAGCAACATACTTCAGAATTGGCTGAGTGGCAGAAAACAAGGAGTGATCGTCAATGGGTGCACTTCAGGTCGAAGGTAGGTTTGTAGTGGAGTTCACCAGGGGTCAGTGTTGTGACCCTGCTTTTCTTGATGTGTCCTCAGTGTTGTACCAATGCAGTGATTCTGTGAGTTAGTGAGATACAGAAAACCCAACTGACAAGCAATAGGGCCAGATGGGATATAGCCTAGATTACTACAGGAACAAGGGAAAAGAATGCTGCACCTTTGGCAATGATCACTGTCCACTGGGGTAATGCCAGATAATTGCAGTGTGGCAAATGTTATTGTCTTGTTCAAGAAAGGGAATAAGGAATACCCTGGAAATTACAGACCAGGCAGTCTTACATCAGTTGTGGGCAAATTATTGGAGAGAATTCTGAGAGACATTCTGAGATTTATGATTACTTGAAAAACTAGAGTTTGATTAGAGATAGTCAGCATGGCTTTGTAAAGGGCAAGTCATGCCTCACAAGTCTTATTGAATTCTTTGAGGATGTGACAAAACACATTGATGAAGGTAGAGCAGTGGATGTGATGTACGTGGATTTTAGCAAGGCATTTGATAAGGTTCCCCATAGTAGGCTCATTTAGAAAGTAAGGGGGCATGACATACAGGGAAATCTGTCTGTCTGGATACAGAACTGGCTGGTCCATGGAAGACAGGGGGTGATGGTAGATGGAATGTATTCAGCCTGGAGCTCGGTGATCAGTGGTTTTCCTCAGGCATCGTTTCTGGGACCTCTGCTTTTTGTGATTTTTATAAATGACTTGGATGAGGAGGTGGAAGGGTGGGTTAGTAAGTTTGCTGATGACACAAAGGTTGGTGGAGTAGTTGATAGTGAGGAGGGCTGTTGTAGTTTGCAACTGGACATTGACATGATGTAGAACCAGGCTGATAAGTGGCAGATGGAGTTCAACCTGGAAAAGTGTGAAGTGATTCACTTTGGAAGGTCAAATTTGAATGTAGAATACAGGGTTAAAGGCAGGATTCTTGGCAGTGTGGAGGAACAGAGGGATCTTGGGGTCCATGTCCATAGATACATCAAAGTTGCCTCCCAGGTTGATAGGGTTGTTAAGAAGGCGTATGGTGTGTTGGCTTTCATTAACAGCGGGATTTATTTAAGAGCTGCGAGGTTATGCTGCAGCTCTTTAAAGCCCAGGTTAGACCACACCTGGAATATTGTGTTCAGTTCTGGTCACCTCATTGTAGGGAAGATGTAGAAGCTTTAGAGAGGGTGCAGGGGAGATTTCCCAGGATGCTGCCTGGACTTGAGGGCGTGTCTTATGAAGAAAGGTTGAGGGAGCTTGGGCTTTTCTCATTGGAGCGAAGAAGGATGAGAGGTGACTTGATGAGAGGCAGAGATAGAGTGGATAGACAGAGACTTTTTCCCAGGGTGGAAATATTTATCACGAGGGGACATAATTTTAAGGTGATTGGAGGAAGGTTTAGGGATGATGTCAGAGATTGTTGTTTTACGTAGAGAGTGGTGGGTGTGCAGAATGCACTGCCTACAGTGGGAGTAGAGTCATAGACATTAGGGACATTTAAGTGACTCGTGGATAGGCACATGGGAAGATAGTACAATGAAGGGTATGTAGGTTTGTCTGATCTTAGAGTAGGATAAAAGGTTGGCACAACATCAAGTGCTACATTGTTCTCTGTTCTATGTGTTTGGATGGAGATATGAGTCGGAAGAGTTAAGAGGGATGTAGGCCAAGTGCTGGCAAATGGGACTAGATTAATTTAGAATATCTGGTCATATGGGATGATTTGGATGAAAGGGTCTGGTTCCATGTTGTACAGTACTATGATGGTAAGTGGCCAAGGAAGATGAACCTAAAGCTGTTAGTGAGGGCTGTTATATTAAGGTGTTGTTGCGTAAGGAATGTGAATCAAATCTGTTCTTCATGGGGGTATTCAAGTCTGATCCATAGTTAAAGAACTGCACACTGAAAGCTGACTACAGGTTGTTCTTCTCTAACTCACATACCGTTAACATGAATTCACGGTAACATGATTGATGAATTAGGAACACTGTTTCCAAAGCGTGAAGTTTTAAAGCATGTATTGGTTATAAAATGTTTCCGGCCCCATTAGTTTAAATAGTGCTTCAATTTTATTATAACACGGGATTACATGAGAATGGAAGTCCCGCGTTACAGCGGAATTGACTGTACCAGATGGAATGCCATGTTCTTTGCAAATTCCTAATTATGAAAGTACAGGTAGTGCTTGTATAAAGCGTGTTTCAGCATTGCGATTTGGCCATAATGTCACTGAAGAACTCGGTATTTCTGCGAATGCACAACTCTTCGCAGTAGTGCAATTCCAGCAGCACATATTGCTCACGCTTTGTTCTGCACATGCCCCAAAGTTTCCATGTGGTTCTGCACATGTGCTGATGTCAGCTGTCGTCAGAGCAGGTGAGAGGTCCAATGCTGTACATTGAGCAGCTCCATCTCAAACAAATTAAACTAATGAATGTTCAGTGCTGTCCCTTTGAGACAAGAATATTCTTGTATAATTCCTGCAACACAACATTACTCTTATACATGCCATTTGCTTTTCTAGTTTGTTCTTGTATCTGCACATCACACAATCGAAACCAATCCCCAACAAACACACAATCAACCACAGCTATCCACAACTGCACCTGACCCTCTATCCCTGTCTAAACAATATTGTTTCAATGTAATCTGTTAAATTTATTTTTGTTTCATTAATAAATACGATTTAAACCTTCGTTCAAGCTGTGCTGTACTTTGTGTTAGGCTTTTGGGTGATTTTGAGTGATCATGAGAGTTATTTTTTGCTGCTCTGCCCCAGCCCCACTTGTCCCAAATGCTCCATCATTTTGGGGAAGCAATTTTCTATGAAGCAAGATTTTGCTGCAATGTAACCAATCTGTTATTGGAGAACTACCTGCATTTAGCAATACATTTCTGCTGTCCTTAAGCCTTTTGCCTTCTCTGTGGACCTGTCTGTTCAGCAATAAAATGTCTGGGATCTACTTGGATATCAGTGGCGCTGAGATGGATTGACATGTGCACCTGGATTGCTGCCAACTCTCAGGCTGTTTCACTTCACTTTCATAACCATCCAAACCTCAGACAAAAGCAATGGGTCATGGGAAAGAACATGATCAAAGACCAAGATAAAACACTGTTGACTTACTTTGATTTAATTACTGAAGATTTAGCAATTCCTTGCAGAATAAAGGCCCCTTAAACCATCACCATGCTGATATTAACGCTGTGCCCAAAGTTTAGTCTGAATATTAACCTTGAAAAAAAAACAAATACTGTGCCAGTGTAGTTTTCTTAACATTCTGTCTGTGAAGCTGGTCTTTCAGTGACTGCCGAGTTGTAAACAAACTGCCATTGTCAGTACATACAGCTGTTACTGTTCGACAAAGTAAGCGTGGATATTTTATTGAACACCAACTTCTAAGTTACAACAGTTTTCACAGTAAAGTGATTCAGAATATTTTAATGCAATCAAAGAAAACATCAACGAACCTTAATTCTCTAAATGGACAGGAGGTTCCTGAACTTGTACATGTCAGTCACAGCCCGAGTAATCCTGTAAAAATCGTTTGATCTAACATCCAGCAGACAGTCACTAACTCTGAAGTGAAGCTGCATTTTTCCTGAATTACACCACATTTCAGACACTAATCGCAAATCAAAGATTAATTTTTTTTTGAAAATAGCAACGTTTGTTCCAATAATGTTTGAAGAGGAGCTCATTAATGGCAGAAAGTAAGAATTGGTGTGTACAGAATACCCACTCAAGAAAGACAAAAGAAACTGACTGGAATAATTCTGTGGGGAATGTGAAATCTGACATTATCCTTTTGTTGAAGTTATGTTTCTTCTAAAGCAAGCTGGAGCAGGTTTCTGCTCATACTACAACTCTAGACTAATCAAATTCATTGTTGTCCCTGCTGGTTGCTTAGATATTTGGACCACAAGCAAAGGATCAAAACAGTGCCTTGCATGAGAATGACTTTCAGAATTATTAAGTTCAGAATTAAAAGCTGTCACAAAAGATCAAAGGTTATTTATAGATGGAATGTGGTTTAAGCTTTTTATCTTTGATTTTTTTTAGTGAAAATGAATTTAATTAAATCAAAATCTTATTTCAATCATTTAGTTGTGAGTTTGAGCTTGGTCTCCAATGATTTCTAATGCTGCTATCTACTTGTTCTATTCAGCACACTTACTCACACTTTGTACAAAACAAAAGGACTCAATTTTCACTCCCAATGCAAAAGCAGAGTTTTATTCAAGTGCAACACGATCTCAGTAACTGGTGGATTGGAAACAACAGCAAGTTATTTACTAAAATTAGAATTCAGAATCCTCATAGCACCTGGGTCCTGGGTTCAATTCCCGCCTTGGACGAGTGTCTGTGTGGAGTTTGCACATTCTCCCCGTGTCTGCGTGGGTTTCCTCCGGGTGCTCTGGTTTCCTCCCACAGTCCAAAGATGTGCAGATCAGGTGAATTGGCCATGGTAAATTGCCCATAGTGTTAGGTGCATTAGTCAGAGGGAAATGGGTCTGGGTGGGTGTGCTGAAAATGTGTTGCTGGAAAAGCGCAGCAGGTCAGGCAGCATCCAAGGAGCAGAAGAATCGACGTTTCGGGCATGAGCCCTTCTTCAGGAATGAGGAAAGTGTGTCCAGCAGGCTAAGATAAAAGGTAGGGGGGAGGGACTTGGGGGAGGGGCATTGGAAATGCGATAGGTGGAAGGAGGTCAAGGTGAGGGTGATAGGCCGGAGTGGGGTGGGGGTGGAGAGGTCAGGAAGAAGATTGCAGGTTAGGAAGGCGGTGCTGAGTTCGAGGGATTTGACTGAGACAAGGTGGGGGGAAGGGGAAAATGAGGAAACTGGAGAAATCTGAGTTCATCCTTGTGGTTGGAGGGTTCCTAGGTGGAAGATGAGGCGATCTTCCTCCAGCCGTCGTGTTGCTATGGTCTGGCGATGGAGGAGTCCAAGGACCTGCATGTCCTTGGTGGAGTGAGAGGGGGAGTTGAAGTGTTGAGCCACGGGGTGGTTGGGTTGGTTGGTCTGGGTGTCCCAGAGGTGTTCTCTGAAACATTCTGCAAGTAGGCGGCCTGTCTCCCCAATATAGAGGAGGCCACATCGGGTGCAGCGGATGCAAGAGATGATGTGTGTGGAGGTGCAGGTGAATTTGTGGGGGATATGGAAGGATCCCTTGGGGCCTTAGAGGAAGTAAGGGGGGAGGTGTGGGCGCAAGTTTTGCATTTCTTGCGGTTGCAGGGGAAGGTGCTGGGAGTGGAGGTTGGGTTGGTGGGGGGTGTGTACCTGACCAGGGAGTCACGGAGGGAGTGGTCTTTTCGGAACGCTGATAGGGGAGGGGAGGGAAATATATCCCTGGTGGTGGGGTCCGTTTGAAGGTGGCGGAAATGATACGCTGTATATGGAGGTTGGTGGGGTGGTAGGTGAGGACCAGTGGGGTTCTGTCCTGGTGGGGATTGGAGGGGCGGCGCTCAAGGGCGGAGGAGCAGGAAGTGGAGGAGATGCGGTGGAGGGCATCGTCGATCATGTCTGGGGGGAAATTGCGGTCTTTGAAGAAGGAGGCCATCTGGGTTGTTCGGTATTGGAACTGGTCCTGGAACAGGAGAACAAAAGAATCAACTAAAGAAACTGAAGATACGTTGCTGCAAAGGGGCTGCCATGGTGGCTCAGTCACTCAGTGGTTCGCACTGCTGCCTCACAGCGCCAGGGATCCAGGTTCGATTTTTGCCTCGGGTGACTCTCTGTGTGGAGTTTGCACATTCTCCCCGTCTCTGCGTGGATTTCCTCCAGGTGCTCCGGGTTCCTCCCACAGTCACCAAGATGTGCCGGTCAGGTGAATTGGCCATGCTAAATTGCCCATAGTGATAGGTGCATTAGTCAGGGGTAAATATAGGGTAGGGGAATGGGTCTGGGTGGGTTGCTTTTCGAATGATCGGTGTGGATTTGTTGGGCCGAAGGGCCTGTTTCCATACAGTGGGGGATCTAGTCTAAAGATCTGGAAAGGATCCAGGGTGAATTTGATAAACATATAAGACTGGCAGCACAGTGCTAAGTAACAATAATGAATCCAATCAAACTTGCCTAAGCAGGAACATAGGCAGTGCTGCAGATTATGAGTTTGTATTTTTGTTGTATTGGTACATGGGTATAATTACTGTACAGTGCTATTTGATTATACAGGTTTAATTGCTGCAGTGGTATATTTGTTGTCATTGTATTTTTGATCTTGAGAGAACAGTTTTAGACTGAACAAAAGAAGGACCTTAATGTTTTTCAGAGGGTGGAGAAATAAGGTATGAAATTGGCCATGATTTTAAATCAAAAGAAAAGATTAAGGACTTGGAATGGCAAAGGCTACAAGGCAACTTCACTAATTATTTCAGAGTTATGCAGAGCATGGCAAAAACTGATTCAGGCAAATTATTGACTACAGTGCAAAGTTCAAACTGCAACGTGTTTAGAAATTGAGGAGATGGTGAAGCAATGAACCACATAGAGGCAAATGAACTATTTAATAAGTTACCAGGTCAGACAATTACAGAGAATAATAAACCTGGATCAAAGGAAGTATCCCTAGTGCATAGAAAAGTTCAGCAAGACAATGGGTAGATAATAATGTTCTGATTGTGTAAAATATCTTTTCATGTCTTGTTGCATGTCCCTGACACACTAAGCTCTCTCTCCAGTGTGTTTGTTGAACTGGACATTACTGAGCTTGGACCCTATTGTCCAGGATCTCAGCAGTCATTTTTACAACTCTGAACGTCTGACTAGTGGAACAGATTTTTAAAAATTGCTCCTTCCTGCAAATAATAAACAATTAGAAGACAGAGGAAGGGTTCTCTGAAAACTATCAGCACTCCAACAGTTAAGCCCTTCAGGGTGCAGTTCCAAACTGTTGTAGGGTTATAAAACTGGCAAAAGAGTGCTGAATTAGCAGAGACTAATTTGACAAAACACACTTATATCAAAGAAATGTCCATCGGAAATGAAAGATTACAGAGAGATTAACTGTAAAGCAGAACTGAAATCACAATATGTGCAGAATGACCCAGTAAAACACAATATGATTCATCAGCATTAACAGTTCATTTTATGACCGTAGGAATGTGGCACATAAATACAGTGGCAGCAAGAGTAGATCAGAGGCTGGGAAACCTGCGACAAGTAACTCACGTCCTGACACCCCAAAACCTACAAGGCACAACTCAGGAATACACTCCACTCAGTTGGATGGGTGTAACCCACAGCTAAGAAACAGACCCTTCGGCCCATTGCATGCACATGTCAAAGGTGCCCACCTAAACTACGCGAAACCCATTTTCCAGCACGTGGCCTATAACCTTGCATTCCTTGGATCACAAGTGCATAAATAAACACTTCTTCAATGTGATGAGGGTGCTACCACTCTCCCACACTTACAGGCAGTGAGTTTCAGATCCCCACCACCCTGAAAGGCATTTCACATATCTCCTCAAAACCTTCTGTCCCTTACTTTAAATCTATGCCCACATTCAGTTCAGGAAAAAAATCCTTCCTGTTGACTCTCTCTATGCCCTTATAATTTTATATATCTGAATGATGTCCCCCCTCCATCTCCTCTGCTCTAAGCCAGAGTTTATTCCTTAATTTATTCATTCATGAGATGAGGACGACACTAGATAGGCCAGCATTTATTGTCCATCCCTAGTTGCCCAGAGGGGAGTCAACCACATTGCAGTGGGTCTGGAGTCACATGGAGGCCAGATCAGGTAAGGACAGCAGTTTCCTTCCCTAAAAGGACATTAGTGAACTAGATGGGTTTTTCCAACAATTGACAGTGGATTCATGGTCATTATTAGACTCTTAATTCCAGATATTTTTTATTGATTTCAAATTCCACCATCTGCCATTGTGGGGTTCAAACCCAGGTCCGGAGAACATTACCAGGATTGTTGGATCAACAGTTCAGCGTTAATACCACTCGGCCATCGCCTCCCCCAAATATACATTGGCTGATTGTCCAGTGTGAATGAGACCATTAAATCTCCATCATTGTTTAATCAGCTTGGCTCTGATAGGACCAGTGGGAGCTGGATCACCTGTAAAATCAAACAGAGTCTCCCAGCCTGGACCATGGGGACATTCAATCAGGAAGAGTCTTACTTTGGTCCAGTTTTCTGGAATGTTAAGGGGACAATGGGAAAGAAGGCAAGTGTGTGAAATTAATGATTAACCAACTAAAACTGGACATGAAAAATGTGGTCTTTTCATTAAGAAAAGAGGGATGAAATATTAATGTGCAATTGAACAGTAGACATAAATTTATAAATTACAAAGGTAGTGTGAGAAGTTGATCAAAGTTATTTGTTTAATGTTTTATTGCTAATAAGGTAAATCAAACACTGGAGTTCATAACCAGAAGGATAGAATTAAACAACAGAAAGGTCATTTTTAAAATTAATTCACAAGATGTAGGTGGGACTGTCCAGGGCAGTATTTATTATCCAGAGGGCAGTTAAGATTCAGCCACATTGCTCTCGGTCTGGCGTCATATGGAAGCCAGACATTGATGCCCTCATGGACATTTTTGAGCAGATGAGTTTTTCCCCAAAAATGTTTTCGTGGTCAGCATTAGAGTCTTAATTCCCATTTTTTAATTGAATTCAAATCCCACTATCTGCTGTAAGACCATTAGAGCCAGAAGTAGAAATTAGGCCATTCGGCCCATTCTGTCTTCTCTGCCATTCAATCATGGCTGATAAGTTTTTCAACCCTGTTTTCCTGCTTTCTCTTCATAACTTATGATCCCTTTGACAATCAAGAACTTATCTATCTCTGTTTTAACTATACTCAATGACCTGGCCTCCTCAGCCGGCTGTGGCAATGAATTCAGTGGCTGAAGAGGTTTCTCCTTATCTCTGTTCCAAGGGGTCTGCAGGATGTCGTGCACCTGACAAAGGAGCAGCACTCCAAGAACTTGTGATTTCAAATAAAGCTGCTGGACTATATACTGGTGTCATGTGACTTCTGACTTTGTCCATCCCAGTCCAACGCCAGCACCTCCACATCATGGTTCTTGGGACACGGAGACAATGGGGTGGTGGTTGAAGGTCATCACAGCTCAGGTGAGCTTGAGAAGCACAAGGTATTCATGGCGGCACTAGCCAGAGTGGGATTTGAACCTGTGCTGTTGGTGTCATGGTGCGTTGCAAACTAGCCATTCAGCAAACCGAGCTACCCAAATCCCAATGATGAGAATAGTGTCATCATTTTCCTGGTGGTTATCATGTTCTTTGTCTCACATTTTCATCTGAAAACTGGTCAAAAAGAATATTGATTTTAAACTCCCTGTGAAAATGTCTTTATAGCCTCTGAACAAGGGCATTTGAATCCCTTTGTACACATCGTATACACACCCATATGTCTCAGTCCTAAGATCAATTGTCATCATATACATGAACAAACAACCAGACTCACACGCAATGGGAAATATCTGACAGTGTTACAAAACAGTTATCACTTTGCAACATTACTGAGTCTGAGGAAACTGTCCTCACTTACCTGATTGATTAAAGATTTGTTCCAAAACAGGATATTATTAGAGTGGGGAGGATTCAGAAAAGATTTACCAGGATGCTGCTGGAAATAGACAGTTTGAGACATAAAAATAGTCTGGAAAAGTGGAGACATCTTTCACTGGAGTGTAGGAGGTTAAGGGGTGACCTTATTGAGATTTATAAAATCATGAAGGGTATGGATAAGGTGAATAACAAGAGACTTTTCTCTGTGGTGGGGGTGTTCAAAACTAAGGGGTATATTTTTAAGATGATAGGGGAAAGATTTAAAAAGGACACAAGTGACAACTTTTACATAGAGGGTGGTCCATGTATGGAATAAACTACTAGAGGAATTGGGGGATGCAGTTACCATGACAACACTTCAAAGACATTTGGATAAGATCATGAATAGGAAAGCTTTGTAGGGATATGTGCCAAGCGCAGGCAGGTGGGACAGGTTTAGTTTGGGAATATGGTCAGCATGGACTGGTTGAACCAAATGGTCAGTTTCTGTGCTGTATGCCTCTGTGACTCTCGAAACAGGAATTTCATTCTTGTTGAAACTTGACCGGGCATTGAATCATATAATGTTGCCTTCAGCACAAAAACAATGTTTTGTAGGTTACACCAGCAAGACTAAGATTACAAATACAGAATATCCTTAAATGACTCATGGCTTATTCACACTGAAAACCTCTTTAATTTCAAACTGCGGTGAAGTTCCAACAGTTACTGAGTTCTGTATGTAATTTGGTCTGAACTAGCCTCTGAAAAGGGCAAGGAATCCACTCCAGGGCAATTTGGGTAACAGATACTGGCCTTGCCACTGTTGTCCATATCGCATAAAAGGTCAAAAAAAGAGACATTTAATCTATTACTGTTCCCTGTTGCTAGTTGGTAGGATAATGGGTTTATAAATAAGAACAGTGGCAATATATGGCAAAGCAGTATTGGTAGATTAGTTGTTGGGAGGGAGTCCTGACTGACAGGATGTACATGTATTTGGAAAGGTAAAGACTGATTAGGGACAGTCAACATGGCTTTGTGCGTGGGAAATCATGCATCACTAACTTGATTGAGTTTTTTGAAGAGTTAAAAAAGCTGATTGGTGAGGGCAGAGCAGTGGATATTATCTATATGGACTTCAGTAAAGTGTTTGACAAGGTCCCACATGGTGGGTTGGTTAGCAAGATTAGATTACACGGAATCCACAGAGAGCTATCCATTTGTATCAGCGATGATCTTATTAATCCAGTTTCAGCAAAAGGAGCCTGCCACCATGCCAATGCCCCACCCACTCTTTCCCATGACCACCACCTTCCCAATGTGTAATAGAGCCTGTGGTAGCTATATTGATCTGCACAGCCACCTATGGACTCATCCTGAGAGGGACTGCTAATGAGATGAGAATGATCTTATTAAATGGTGAAGTCGGTTTGAGGTGCTGAATGGCTTGTATGTACGTTAAATACTCTATTTAAATTTTGTTTTCATTGTTCAATGAGGGAACAAATAATCTGAAGTTTCACTACAGACACCCAGTTCCGCTGACTCTCCACCTTTCCCCAGCTCTCTCTCCCATTCTGTGACCAGTTACTTGCTCAGAACTTGGCCAAACACATCAATTGATGCACGCATCTCAATCTTCCAAGTTGATGGTTTCAATTCTTTCATTTCACTAGTGTCTGGAGCCTAGAAGATAAAGTATCACAAAGGCAATACAATATGGATGCTGGAAATCTGAAATAAAAACAGAAATGGCTGGAGAAACTCAGCAGATCTGGCAGCATCTGTGGAGAGAGGAACAGTTAACATTTCATCAGAACTTATACCAGTCCATAATTGCTTTTTATACATTCTGAGCATGAGGTAGTTTATTGTGAGAAGGAAAAAGATTAACTCGATGTGAAATCTTAAAACAAATTTTCTTTTGTTTTTATCACAGTACAGTATCCCAAGGAACAGTCATCATATTGCAAATGATGCTGATCCTGTGGATTTAGATAGTGCTGCATTGATGCAGTTACTGTCTTTGTGTTACTAAAACATTGGTTACCTGTGATAGATAGTTCATTATTCCATGGACAGAGTATCCCTAACAAAGACACAAAATGCTGAAGAAACTTAGCAGGTCTGGCAGCATTTATGGAGTGAGAGAAAACGGAGTGAACATCTCAAGAACAGTGAAATTGAACTCAGTACATTAACTCTGTTTCTCTCTCCACAGATGCTGCCAGACCCACTGAGTTTCTCCAGCATTCTCTGTCTTTGTTTCAGATTTCCATCATCGGCAGTATTTTGGTTTATGTACAATGTATCTCTAGTTTTTTTCATCCATGGGATGTGAATGTCGATGGCTAGGCCAATTCAAACGCCCATGCTTAATATTTGCTAGTTCTCGGTGAATGTGGTTTGGATTATTGCACCTTTGCCAGAATATAGAGTCATAGAGATGTACAACATGGAAACAGACCCTTCAATCCAACTCGTCCATGCTGACCAGATATTCTAACCTAATCTAGTTCCATTTGCCAGCACTTGGCCCATATCCCTCCAAGCACTTCCTATTCATATGCCCATCCAAATGCTTTTTAAATGTTGTAATTGTACCAGCCTCCACCATTTCCTCTGGCAGCTCATTCTGTACATGTACCACCTGCTGTGTGAAAAAGTTGCCCCTTAGATCCCTTTAAAATCTTTCTCTTCTCACCCTAAACCAATGCCCTCTAGTTCTGGACTCTCCCACCCCAGGGAAAAGACGTTGTCTATTTATTCTATCCATGTCCCTCATGAGTTTATAAACCTCTATAAGGTCACCCCTCAGTCTCCGACGCTCCAGGGAAAACAGCCCCAGCCTGTTCAGCCTCTCCTTACAACTCAAACCTTCCAACCCTGGCAACATCCTTGTAAATCATTTCTTAATTCTTTCAAGTTTCATAATATCCTTGCGATAAGAGCGAGACCAGAATTGCACACAATATTCCAAAAGTAGTCTATAGATTTTATTTTAACCCTCATTTTCCCAATAACAGCTGCATGAATTCATGATAACGATGTTCTTACCTGAGTCTGAGCTGTGTGCAGGAATAAATACCTACCAGCACACAGCGCTACCTACTCAGTCAGCTCGGTTTGGCTGTTTCCTGCCTGAATGGTATCTCAGTGATATTTCTAATCAACCTCTTCAGGGCATACCCATGGGCAGGATGGACAGAGCCAGTGTCTCCTGACTCAGAGATAGGGATGTGACTGCAATACTATCATGGCTCCTAAGCTCTTCAGCAAAGCAAAGAAACTGTGTCTGATAAAAGCAGGAATCCAGACCCATTGAGTGTTATTTTGGACACATTCTCCAGATTTGAGTATGTCCAGTTAGACATGGATATTCAGAGAGCTTTGGGTGTCATTGATTCAACTTTGTGTATAATTCAATGTAATGTTACTCAGAATAAAATGAGCAGGAAAAGTGTAATTCCATTTAATGCAACTCAGATAATGCATACATGTGCTCAGCTAGTGGAGGAGTAGAAAGACTTTTAATACCCTGAGTTGGATAGAAAGTAAGAAAAACAGTCTTGCAAATGAGGCAGGAAACACTAAGAGGTATTCTTTTTATGTATATTCATGTCTACACCAGTGTTTAATATTAACTTTGTGTTTACAATCGTACTTGTTCAATATTCTGGGAAAGTAACCCAAATATTTACTCCTTTGGGCATTTGTTTCCTAATAAGTTCACTTTTTGCTGTGACTTTTAGGAATGTATTGCCACAGAGAGTAGTGGAGACCGGGACCTTAGATGTCTCCAAGGCAGAGACTGATAAATTCTTGATCTCACAAGGAATTAAGGGCTATGGGGAGAGTGTGGGTAAGTGGAGTTGAAATGCCCACCAGCCATGATTAAATAGCAGAGTAGACTCGATGGGCCAAATGGCCTTATTTCCACTCCTATGTCTCACGGTCTCATGTTTGATTCGATTTATTCCTGTTGCAATTATCTAAGTACAGTGAAAAGTTTTAATTTGTGTGCAGTACAGGCAAATTATACCATACAAAGACACAAAGATCATAAGGTATTTGAATAGAGCAAGGAATACAAAGTTATGGCTGCAAAGAAAGTCTGAGAATACAAAGTGGATGATCTTCATTGGTCTGGGAATTTGCTCTTGGGGATTTTCAAGGTTATTTCAGTTTCCTGAATGAAATTCTTGATGAAAATCTCAATTCTCCATCAGCAGTGCCTTTTTATTAAGGCATGTGTACCAACCACAACATCTTTGAATAATTATCTTGCTAATCATTACTTTGTCCGTTCCTCCTGACTTTGTTTCCTGGAGTCCAAAAGAATGAGTCTGCAATTTTATTGTGTGACAATATCTGAAAGCTGTACACATACACACGCTGCTCTTTCACTTCCATTGTATTGTGAACATTTCACATTTCAAAAGTGGCTTCAAAAGCAATATTAAAATCCTGACCTTGGTCCTTGGAGAACTCCAAGTTAACTCTGTGCAAGTCTCACAGCAGCAGACTGGGTTTTCCTACCCATGACAGTTCACTGATAGAAGTGAGCATCATTCCTTTGCTGTTCCTGATTCTCCAGCCAATCCTCTCCTTCAAATGTTTATCGAATACTCTTTGGAAATATGGGTATAACAGGTAGCAATCTCATTCACAATCTTTCAAAATAGCAGAAAAAGACCACTCAGTCTCTACATGTGCTCAAATGATCCCAGTCAACACCCTTCACCAGCATACAATATGAGACAATTAACATGTAATTAACAAACTTGATGTTCTACCTTTTGGAGGTGCTGGTGTTGGGACTGGGGTATACAAAGTTAAAAATCATACAATACCAGGTTTTAATCTGACAAGTTTAATTGGAAGCACTAGCTTTCGAAGCACCGCTCCTTTATCAGGTGGATCAGTCAACCACCTGGTGAAAGAGTGGCACTCTGAAAGCTAGTGCTTCCAATTAAACCTTTTGGACTATAACCTGGTGTGTGATTTACTACTGAATGGTTTTCCTTTTTACAGTGAAATATTTATTTACACTGCATTTTTTAAATTCATTCATGGGATGAAGGCATCACTGGCTAAAGGAACATTTATTGTCCATCTCTAATTGCTCAGGGGGCAGTTGAACAGTCAACCCCATTGCTGTGGGTCTGGAGTCACATATAGGCCAGACCAGGTAAGGATGGCAGTTTCCTTCCCCAAAGGACATTAACGAACCAGATGTATATTCATGGTCATCATTAGACTCTTAATTCCAGGTTTTTAAAAAATTGAATTCAGATTCCACCGTTACTGTGGTGGGATTTGAACCCAAGTCCCCAGAATATTATCTGGGTCTCTGTATTTACACTCCAGCAATAATACCACTTTACCATCACCGCCCCCATCTTATTAAATAAATGCAAATTTCAATAACTAATATTCAAAAATATTTTCGTGTTCTACTGTTGTACTGGCCCTGATATTCTTGCTATCGATATATTAATAAGAATATTCATGTTTTATTGCTCACATTCCCTAGTCCTCGAGTTATACAGATGGACAGCACAGGAACCGACCCTTCTGTCCAAGTCATTTATACCAACTAGAGATCATAAATTAATCTAGTCCCATCTGCCAGTATTTGGCCCATATCCCTCTCAACCCTTCCTATTCATATACCTATCCAGATGCCTTTTAAATGTTGTAATTGTACCAGCCTCCACCACTTCCTCTGGCAGCTCATTCCATACAAGCAGCACCCTCTACATGAAAAAGTTGCCCCTTAGGTCCCTTTTATATCTTGCCCCTCTCTCACCTTAAATCTATGCCCTCTAGTTCTAGTTTCTCCTACCATGGGAAAAAGACCTTGGCTTTTCACTCTGTCCATTCCCCTCATGATTTTATAAACTTCTATATGGTCACCCCTCAGCCTCCGACGCTCCAGGGAAAACAATCCCAGTCCATTTATCCTCTCCCTGTAGCTCAAATCTCCAACCCTGGCAACATCCTTGTAAATCTTCTCTGAACTCTTTCAAGTTTCACAACATCCTGCCTATAGCAGGGAGACCAAAAGTAGCCTAACCAATATCCTGTAAAGTTACAATATGACCTCCCAACTCCTATATGCAATGTCTCACCAATAAAGGCAAGTGTCATAAATGCCTTCTTCACCATCCTATCTACTTGTGACTCCATCTTCAAAGAACTTGTACCAAGGTTTTTATAATGCTGCATTTTAAAGTTCTAAGCTGAGGAAGCTTGAATTTAATAAGCTCAGATATGATTTGTTCAGAGTGGACTGGGAACAGATACTTTTAGGAAATCAGTGTGAGAGCAGTGCCATGTATTGAAAGAGGATACGGAGAGAACATGGCCAACATGTTCCAATAAAGACAAAGGGTCACTAATGGGAGAAGGGGAGGTGTATGGCAGATACCAAAGGCTCGAAACAGCAGATGCCAGAGAGGTATAGAGTGTGCAAGAGGGAAACTTACAAAGGAAATGAACTGAGCAATAAGGGGCATGAAAGAATGATGGCAGATAAAATAAAGGAATTCCCAAGTTATTTTGGAAGTATATTAAGGTTAAAAGAATAGTTAGGGAAAGAATACAGCTCATTAAGGGCCACAGTGGATCATTTGTGTGAGGATGTAGGGTAGGGTTCTAAGTGAATACCTTGGGTCAACTTTCACTTATGAAAAGGTTGATGTAGTTTAGAAATCAGGGAGAAAGTCTGTGTTATACTTGAAGAGGTTAGCATCATTTTTTTACCTCTGGGACAAGAGGTTCTGCGTGTTCTAGCATCGTTAAAAATAGATAAATATTCAGGGCCAGATAAAATCTATCCCACGTTGTTGAGTGAGGCAAGGGCGGAAAGTGTAGGGGCACTTGCCAAGATGTTCAAATCCTCTCTGGTCATGGGAGGGGTGCCAAAGGACTGGAGGGCAGCTAATGTGGTACCATTATACAAGAGGGGAGGAAAGGATAAAGCAGGGAACTACAGCCTGTCAGTCTAACATCAATGGTGGGGAATCTATTGGAAGAAATTCTGAGGGATAGAATTAATCTGGATTTAGAGAGGCAGAGACTAATCAAGAACAATCAGCATGGTTTTGTTAAGGGGAGGTAATGTTGGACCAACTTGATTTAATTTTTTGAAGAGGTGACCAAGTGTATCGATTAAGGCAATACTTATGATGTAAGCTTTTGCCCGAAACGTTGATTCTCCTGTTCCTCGGATGCTGCCTGACTTGCTGCACTTTTCCAGTGCCACACTCTTGACTCTAATATCCAGCATGTGCAGTCCTCACTTTTTCCTAACGCTTATGATGTAGTCTACTCAGTTCAGCAAGGCTTTTGATAAGGTCCCACACAGGTGACTGATAACAAAGGTAAGTGCCCATAGGATACAAGGAAGTTTAACAAATTGAATACAGAATTGACAGAGTGCCAGGGAGTAGAGGGGACTAACTGAGGGCTGTTTTTGCTGATGGAACCCTGTCTCCAGTGAGGTCCCACAGCACTGACTGTCGGGCTCCTTGCTGTTTGTGGGTTAAATAACTGTTGGAGGGTTGGTCAGTAAGTTTGGAAATGATATGAAAATTAGTCAGGTGGTATAGAGTGAGGAGAATGGCTTTAAACTACCAGAAGATATAGACAGACTGGTCAGATCAATTGATTAGTGGCAAATGGAATTCAAAGCAGATAAATGTGAGGTGATGCACATGGGCAGAACAACCAAGGAAAGGGAAAACATGTTGAATGGCAGGATCCTGGGAAACACCCAAGATCGGAGGAACGTTGTTGTGAATGTCCACCACTCTCTAAAGGTATCAGGACAGATAGATAAAGTGGTTACGAAGGCATGTGGGAAGTTTGTCTTTATTGGCCAAGGTATAGAGATTAAGAGTTTAAGGAGGTGTGGCCGGACTGTATAAATTGTTGGTTAGGTCACAGCTGGCATATTGTTTGCAGATCTGGAATTCACAATATAGGAGGGATGTGAGTGCATTGGAGAGGATACAGATGAGATTTACCAGGAGGTTGTCTGGGATGGAGAGTTTCAGTTGAACAGACTGGGATTGTCTTCCTGAGAGCAGAGGAGATTGAGAGGGGATATGACTGAGATGGATAAAATTGTAAGAAGCATAAATCGGGTAGACAGGTAGAAACGTTCCCCTGAATCAATGACCAGGGGACGTAGATTTAAGGTAAAGAGTAGGTGCTTAGGGGATATGTGAGGAAAAACATTTTCATCCAGAGGGTGGAGGGAATCTGGAACTCACAGCCTATGAAGATGGCAGAGGCAGAAACTCCCAGAACATCGAAGAAGTGTTCAGATGTGAAGTTGCGATGCCAAGACGCACAAGGTTATGGGCCAAGTGTTGGAAAATGGGGTTAGAATAGTTAGGTGGCCCTTTATTGTCCAGCACAGAGCTGATGGACCAAAGGGCCCTTTTCTATGCTGTAGGCCTCGATGAAATTATTTTGGTTTTGATTGCAGAAGCTAGTTAACAGCAAAAAGAGACTCATTTCCAGGGTGTGCTTTCGTCTCTAGAAAGTTTGGTTCTTGCTGTTGGCTGTTAGTTGTGCAAATGTCAGCAGTGTTTTTCCTCATTTTTGCAAGAAGCTGCTTGCAATAGGGTTCGAAGGATGAAAGAGGAACTTCTTAAAACTCAGAAGAAGTTCTTGAAACTCAAAGCAAATTCTATGTGGCTATTTCTCAACAAGCCAGGAATTTAATTTTCATTTGAACAAAGGCCTTTTTTGTCATGGAGCTATACTGCTGTGTGTTATATTGAAGGACTGCAACAGCGAGCAGTTGTAAAATGGACCCACTCAAAGTTGGTTAATTATGTTTCTTATTTACTGAATGCTTTGGACAATAAATGTTCCCCTGATTACTGAAAAGCACCGACATAGGATTCCATGCCATATTGCTCAATGCAATGGCTCAGGGTTTAAGCTGTGAACACCTCCTGGTCAATTCACCCTCTGTATCCAGTTAGCTGAGCTCAGCTGAAGTGGTTGCTGAGCAAGGTTAGAAAATCATTAAAAGTCAGCCAAGGTTTCCCCTCCTTATCTCCATGGGCTCAGTGGAAGCTACCAAGCAGATGAGATATAAACCCAAGCTTCTGTCTCTCGTCTCAAATAGACATGAAAGATTCCATGATGCTAATTTGTTGAAAAACAGATGAGTTTCCCTGGATGTCCTGATCAATTATTTATTCCTCAGGCAATATTACCAACCAAGCAGACCCTCTATGTCACTGCTGACTGCAATTTGGCTGCTCCATTCATTTCCTTCCTTCTTTCCTGTTGACATAAACCGTGTTAATGCCTCCATACAATGCATTAAGCAGTTATCACTCACTCTCGCAACTCAGCTGATACATTAATAATGGTTGTTTATGTGCAGTGCAGGTGGCCATAGAACCATTCTGCCTGAAAGGTCACTGGGTAGACTTTCTGTTTGGGATTGAATATGCTTTAAATGTAACAAAGATAGAAATTACTCATGAAACTCAGCAGGTCTGGCAGCATCAGTGGGGAGAAAACAGAGTTAACATTTCAGGTCCAG
Organism: Chiloscyllium punctatum; assembly: GCF_047496795.1. Classification (NCBI taxonomy): domain Eukaryota; kingdom Metazoa; phylum Chordata; class Chondrichthyes; order Orectolobiformes; family Hemiscylliidae; genus Chiloscyllium; species Chiloscyllium punctatum. Next base: position 2,021,581 of record NC_092754.1, on the reverse strand, counting down.
TGATTCTTCATCAGGTCTGTAGTCGAAGTGTAAATTGCTTTAGCTTGAGTCAGAGCTCCATAACTGGGACTCATACATGTTTGTGCTTTTGATATTTTACACAGTCACTTCCAGCTGGAGTACATGGAACTGAAGCTGTTTTTTCCCCATTTGACCTTATTCCAGTAACAAGAACAAAAATTGTTGAAGAATCTCAGCAGGTCTGGGACCATCTGTGGAAAGATACACCAGCAACCCTACTTCAGAACTGATATCGGCAAGAAAATGGTGGTATATACATTGCAGGCAGGAATGGGTGAGGTGTAAAAGATCAAGTGGATAGATAGAGATGGAGCCCAGAGAGAGAGAGAGAGAGAGAAAGACAGTTTGCAAACAAAGGGAAGGATGATAGTCAGCCAGGAAAGGAGGAAAGCTGATAGTGGGGACAATGAGCAGGAGAAACTGGCTTGGCTGTTCCTAAAGCAACCCAGGCCGTGACAGTGTGGGGGGGAGGAGGGTGTAGGGATGGGTAAAGGATGTGGAACAAGGTGACCTTATATCTGCCTTATTTGTGTTTTCATCCTGTTACCCATTTAAAATGGGTCTTTAAAACTGCTAAGTTGTGTAGGAAAGGTACAATTTAATTTTTAATAGCCAACAACTATAAACACTAGATTTGAGAAATTGTACTTTGCTTGTATTAAATCCAGTTCAACCTCATCGTATGAATTAACTGAGAATTTCACCTTGTCTGGAGACCTTCAGCCACAGTCTCCAAGCCCAATAATGTTGTGAAGATGGATCCTTAAAAATCACAATATGTTAGTATACTTAAGAGAGAAATCAGGAGGGCAAAAAGGGTACATAAGGTCGCTTTGGCAAATGGGGTTAAGGATAATCCAATTGAATTGAACTGAATAGAATTGAATTGAATTTATTGTCACGTGTACTGAGGCACAGTGAAAAGCTTTGTCTTGCGACAATACAGGCAGATCACAGAGTTAGATAGCATATATAAGTAAATAATAGGTAAACAGCGGCAAAAACAAAACACAGGTACAGGCAAATGCTAAGAGTTTGTGAGTCCATTCAGTATTCTACCAACAGTGGGGTAGAAACAGTTACGAAACCGGCTGGTGTGTGTGTTCAGGCTTCTCTACCTTCTCCCCGGTGGTAGAGGTTGTAGAAAAGCATTACCAGGGTGGGATGGATCTTTGAGAATGCTGGCGGCCTTTCCTTGACAGCGGGCCTGGTAGATGGATTCTATAGATGGGAGGTTGGCCTTTGTGATTGTCCAGGCCGAGTTCACCACTCTCTGTAACTGTCTCCGATCTTGAATGGTACAGTTGCCATACCAGGTAGTGATACATCCAGACAGAATGCTCTCGATGGTACATCTATAAAAGTTGGTAAGGGTATTCACCGTCATGCCAAATTTCCTCAGCTGTTTGAGGAAGAAGAGACATTGTTGGGCCTTTGTAACCAGTGTGTTCACATGAAGAGTCCAAGAAAGCTTGTCGTGGATGACCAATCCCAGGAGCTGACACTCTCCACTCGTTCCACCAAAGGGATTTTGTAAATACATTAAGGACACAAGGGTAACTAGGGAGAGAATAGGGCCCCTCAAGGATCAGCAAGGCGGCCATTGTGTGGAGCCACAAGAGATGGGGGAGATACTAAACGAGTATTTTGCATCAGTGTTTACTGTGGAGAAGGACATGGAAGGTATCGAATGTAGGGAAATAGATGGTGACATCTTGAAAAATGTCCATATTGGGGAGGAGGAGGTGCTGGAGGTCTTGAACTGCATAAAAGTAGATAAATCTCCAGGATCTGATCAGGTGTACCCTAGAACTCTGGAGGAAATTAGGGAAGTGTTTGCTGGGCCTCTTACTGAGATATTTGCATCATTGATAGTCACAGGTGAGGTGCCGGAAGACTGGACGTTGGCTAACGTGGTGCCACTGTTTAAGAAAGATGGAAAGGACAAGCCAGGGAACTACAGACCAGTGAGCCTGACGTTGGTGGTGGGCAAGTTGTTGGTGGGAATCCTGAGGGACAGGATGTACATATATTTGGAAAGGCAAGGACTGATTAGCAAAGGTCAGCATGGCTTTGTGCGTGGGAAATCATGTCTCACGAACTTGATTGAGTTTTTTGAAGAAGTAACACAGAGGATTAATGAGGGCAGAGCAGTGGACATGGTCAATATGGACTTCAGTAAAGCATTCGACAAGGTTCCTCATGGTATATTGGTTAGCAAAGTTGGTTTTCATGGAATACAGAGAGAACTCACCATTTGGATACAGAACTGGCTCAAAGGTAGAAGACAGAAGACAGTGGTGGTAGAGGGTTGTGTTTCAGACTGGAGGCCTGTGACCAATGGAGTGTCACAAGGATCGATGCTGGGTCCTCTACTTTTTGTCATTTACATAAATGATTTGGATGTGAACATAAGAAGTACAGTTAGTAAGTTTGCAGATGACACCAAAATTGGGGGTGTAGTGGACAGTAAAGAAGGTTACCTCAGATTACAACAGGATCTTGATCAGATGTTGGCCAATGGGCTGAGAAGTGCCAGATGGAGTTTAGTTAGGATTAATGCGAGGTGCTGCATTTTGGGAAAGCAAATCAGAGCAGGACTTACACACTTAATGGTAAGGTCGTGGGGAGTGTTGCTGAACAAATAGACCTTGGAGTGCAGGTTCCTAGCTCCTTGAAAATGGAGTCACAGGTAGATAAGTTAGTGAAGAAGGCGTTTGGTATCATTACTTTATTGGTCAGAGTATTGAGTACAGGAGTTGGGAGGTCATGTTGCGGCTATACAGAGCATCGGTTAGGCCAGCTTTGGAATATTGCGTGCAATTCTGGTCTCCTTCCTAATGAAGGATGTTGTGAAACTTGAAAGGGTTCAGAAAAGATTTGCAAGGATGTTGCCAGGATTGGAGGATTTGAGCTACAGGGAGAGGCTGAACAGGCTGGGGCTGTTTTCCCTAGAGCATTGGAGGCTGAGGGGTGACCTTATAGAGGTTTATAAAAGCATGTGGGGCATGGATAGGGTAAATAGACAAGGTCTTTTCCCTGGAGTGGGGGAGTCCAGAATGAGAGGACATAGGTTTAGGATGAGAGGGGAAAGATATAAAAGTGACCTAAAGGGCAACATTTTCATGCAGAGGGTGGTGCGTATATGGAATGAGCTGCCAGAGGATGTGGTGGAGGCTGGTAAAATCACAGCATTTAAAAGCTATCTGGATGGCCATCTGAATAGGAAGGGTGTAGAGGGATGTGGGCCAAGTGCTCGGAAATGGGACTAGATTATGTTAGGATAGCTGGTCAGCATGGCTAAGTTGAACTGAAGTGTCTATTTCCATGCTGTGCAATCTATGACTCTATGTTATGCTGCTGATCCTTCCTTCCATTGCTGAGCCTTGGACCTTGTTGCAGGTTTTACAAGTTTGAAATCTCACTTAGCCATGTCCATTTTCTCAGTAAAGAAAAGAGAAAGAACAATCAGTGAAATAGCTCCACAGAGCCGGTATCCTGTCACCAAGTCAGCCTCACAGTCCTTGGCACTGCTCCAGCTCCCTCAGAGCCAGCTCTCTGAGTGGTCAGAACCTCGGACACTCCTGTTTATATCTGTCAGCCAGGGCTCCCTGATTACAACAGATTAACAGCCCCAATCAGTGATTTCGTATTCTATAAGGACCCCTAGCTGACCTCGTTACAATCACTCCATCCCTCCCTCCCTGAGCCCTAGGACCTCAATTGGTGTTTTTTTGGAGCTCCACCTGAGGCATTGTATCACCAGGTCAGGAACCCCGGCTCTGTCCCTGATACGGGCAGTGTATAATATACGGTAACACCAGGTCAGGAACCCCGGCTCTGTCCCTGATACGGGCAGTGTATAATGTACGGTAACACCAGGTCAGGTTTCCCGGCTCTGCCCCAGATACAGGCAGTGTATAATGTACGGTAACACCAGGTCAGGTTCCCCGGCTCTGCCCCAGATACAGGCAGTGTATAATGTACGGTAACACCAGGTCAGGAACCCCGACTCTGCCCCAGATACAGGCAGTGTTTCATGTATGGTAACACCAGGTCAGGAACCCCGGCTCTGCCCCAGATACAGGTAGTGTATAATGTACGGTAACACCAGGTCAGGTTCCCCGACTCTGCCCCAGATACAGGTAGTGTATAATGTACGGTAACACCAGGTCAGGTTCCCCGGCTCTGCCCCAGATACAGGCAGTGTATAATGTACGGCAACACCAGGTCAGGAACCCCAGCTCTGCCCCTGATACAGGCAGTGTATAATGTACGGTAACACCAGGTCAGGAACCCCGGCTCTGCCCCAGATACAGGCAGTGTATAATGTACGGTAACACCAGGTCAGGAACACCGGCTCTGTCCCAGATACAGGCAGTGTATAATGTACGGTAACACCAGGTCAGGTTCCCCGACTCTGCCCCAGATACAGGCAGTGTATAATGTACGGTAACACCAGGTCAGGTTCCCCGACTCTGCCCCTGATACAGGCAGTGTATAATGTACGGTAACACCAGGTCAGGTTCCCCGGCTCTGCCCCAGATACAGGCAGTGTATAATGTACGGTAACACCAGGTCAGGTTCCCCGGCTCTGCCCCAGATACAGGCAGTGTATAATGTACGGTAACACCAGGTCAGGTTCCCCGGCTCTGCCCCTGATACAGGCAGTGTATAATGTACGGTAACACCAGGTCAGGTTCCCCGGCTCTGCCCCAGATACAGGCAGTGTATAATGTACGGTAACACCAGGTCAGGTTCCCCGGCTCTGCCCCAGATACAGGCAGTGTATAATGTACGGTAACACCAGGTCAGGTTCCCCGGCTCTGCCCCAGATACAGGCAGTGTATAATGTACGGTAACACCAGGTCAGGTTCCCCGACTCTGCCCCAGATACAGGCAGTGTATAATGTACGGTAACACCAGGTCAGGTTCCCCGACTCTGCCCCAGATACAGGCAGTGTATAATGTACGGTAACACCAGGTCAGGTTCCCCGGCTCTGCCCCAGATACAGGCAGTGTATAATGTACGGTAACACCAGGTCAGGTTCCCCGGCTCTGCCCCAGATACAGGCAGTGTATAATGTACGGTAACACCAGGTCAGGTTCCCCGGCTCTGCCTCTAACGTACACTAGCTCATCTCTTGCGCCTGGAGCATCTTGGAAGAAATTCCTTCTCCTCTTCAGGCAGCAAAGGCATCAAGACAGTGACATCCACCATGTTCATCTCAGATTCCGAGATATGTTCAAAGCTTGACAGAGAGTGAGAATCCATGGGTTCTGGAACAGTCAGAAAGGTTGTTGTGGAGGCGGCACGTTTTGCTCCTGCCCCATTTGCAAGTTTGCAGCTTTCATTTGGTCCCCGCGCTTGTTCAGGGCCATCACACTGACCTGAACTTTATATGTCACTTGCCCTGACTTCATGCCTCTTACCCATGCAGGACCATTCCTGTGGTTCCTACACTAACTTTGTCCCCTGAAGTAAACTGTCTCTCTCACCTCACGGAGTTATTGTGCCTGGCATTGGTGTTCCTGCTGCTGTTTCACCCTCCCCTCACCCAGCTCCAGGTGGATCAGGTTTAACTTTGTACAGAGAGCTCCCCATCAGCAACTTTGCTGGAGCTCTCCCTGTCTTTGCATGAGGGGTGCTCCTGTAATCAAATAGGAACCTGGGACAGATGGAGAGTCATCTGGACATGAAGCGTTAGCTTACTCTCTCTCCATGGATGCTGCCTGACCGGTTGTGATTTCCAGTATTTTTGTTTTCGCAATCCTGGGATAGTTTGGTGTCTAGTGAAGCTACAGGCTGTTCCTTTAAGGCTGCCTTCAAAGTATGGACTACTCTTTCTGCCAGACCATTGGATGATGGATGGTATGGATCTGTCCTTATACGTCAAATACCATTGAACTTCAGGAAATACTCAGATTCCCTGCTGGTAACCGATAGCCCGTTCCCTGTGACCAACACTTCCAGGAGTCTGTGTATCGCAAAAGATACAGGCAGTCTTTCTATCATCATCCCCAGGTTCAGTGAATGAACTCTATGAATGTCCAGCCACTTTGAGTGGGTGTCCATAATGCCTAAGAACATTGACCCCACTCTTGCTTCCCATAATATACCATCCTCCAAGGTGCAACTCAGTGCAGGGTATACCTGGTGATTCTCATGAATGTGAGGGAGCTGCTGATGTAATGTTTGTCTTTGTTGGCTCTCTGGACACAGACCCACCAACGCGGCTATGTCTGCATCCAATCCTGGCCACCAGCCATAATTTCTTGCCAATACCTTCATTTTGTAAACCTCTGGATGACCCTGATGGAGTTCAGCCAATATCTGGCAGTAACCTTTGCTTGGGACAATCACTCTTGCTTCCCATTATAATATACCATCCTCCACAGTGACCCGGTCTCTCTGGGTCCAAAAAGGTTGCAATTCTGGTTGTGACATCGCTATCGTTTCCCCCATAATCACCACTGTTTCAGTCTACCTGAGGTCTTGCTCAAACTTAAAGGTTGGAGTCCAGAGTGAATTTTGTTAAAAACTGTTTCTGTGATCACTGAAATGGGCATAGAACATAGAACATAGAACATTACAGCGCAGTACAGGCCTTTCGGACCTCGATGTTGTGCCGACCTGTCATACCAATCTGAAGCCCATCTAACCTACACTATTCCATGTACGTCCATATGCTTGTCCAATGACGACTTAAAGGTACTTAAAGTTGGCAAATCTACTACTGTTGCAGGCAAAGCATTCCATATTCTTACTACTCTCTGAGTAAAGAAACTATTTCTGACATCTGTCCTATATCTATCACCACTCAATTTAAAGCTATGCCCCCTCGTGCTCACTGTCACCATTCTTGGAAAAAGGTTCTCCCTGTCCACCCTATCTAACCCTCTGATTATCTTATATGTCTCTATTAAGTCACCTCTCAACCTTCTTCTCTCTAACAAAAACAGCCTCAAGTCCCTCAGCCTTTCCTTGAAAGACCTTCCCTCCATACCAGGCAACATCCTAGTAAATCTCCTCTGCACCCTTTCCAAAGCTTCTACATCCTTCTTATAATGCGGTGACCAGAACTGTACACAATACTCCAAGTGCGGCCGCGCTAGAGTTTTGTACAGCTGTAGCATAACCTCATGGTTCCGGAACTCGATCCCTCTGTTAATAAAGGCTAAAACATTGTATGCCTTCTTAACAACCCTGTCAACCTGGGTGACAACTTTCAAGGATCTGTGTACTTGGACACCGAGATCTCTCTGCTCATCTACACTACCAAGAATCTTACCATTAGCCCAGTACTTTGCATTCCGGTTACTCCGAACAAAGTGAATCACCTCACACTTGTCCGCATTAAACTCCATTTGCCACCTCTCAGCCCAGCTCTCAGCTTATCTGTGTCTCTCTGTAACCTACAGCATCCTTCGTCACTATCCACAACTCGACCAAACTTAGAGTTGTCTGCAAATTTACTAACCCACCCTTCTATGCCCTCATCCAGGTCATTTATAAAAATGACGAACAACAGCGGACCCAACACAGACCCCTGCGGTACACCACTTGTAACTGGATTCCAGGATGAACATATCCCATCAACCACCACCCTCTGTCTTCTTTCAGCAAGCCAATTACTAATCCAAATGGTTACATCTCCCACAATCCCATTCCTCCGCATTTTGTACAATAGCCTACTGTGGGGAACCTTATCAAACGCCTTGCTGAAATCCATATACACCACATCAACTGGTTTACTCTCATCTACCTGTTTGATCACCTTCTCAAAGAACTCAATAAGGTTTGTGAGGTATGACCTACCCTTCACAAAACCGTGCTGACTGTCCCTGATCAGATTATTCTTTTCTAGATGATTACAAATCCTATCTCTTATAACCTTTTCCAACACTTTACCAACAACTGCAGTAAGGCTCACTGGTGGCTCAGTGGTTAGCACTGCTGCCTCACAGCGCCAGGGACCCCAGGTTCGATTCCAGCCTTGGGTGACTGTCTGTGTGGAGTTTGCACATTCTCCCAGTGTCTGCGTGGGTTTCCTCCAGGTGCTCCGGTTTCTTCCCACAGTCCAAAGATGTGCAGGTCAGGTGAATTGGTCATGCTAAATTGCCCATAGAGTTAGGTGCATTAGTTAGGGGGAATGGGTCTGGGTGGGGTACTCTTTGGAGGGTCGGTGTGGACTAGTTGGGCTGAAGGGCCTGTGTCCACACTGTAGGGAATCTAATCTAATCCCCTTCTTGAACAGGGGAACCACATTTGCTATCCTCCAGTCTTCTGGCACTATTCCTGTAGACAATGACCATTTAAAGATCAATGCCAAAGGCTCGGCAATCTCCTCCCTGGCTTCCCAGAGGATCCTAGGATAAATCCCATCTGGCCCAGGGGACTTATCTATTTTCACACTCTGCAGGATTTCTAATACCTCTTCCTTGTGAACCTCAATCCCACCTAGTCTGGTAGCCTGTATCTCAGTATTCTCCTCGACAGCATTGTCGTTTTCTAGAGTGAATACTGTTGAAAAATATTCATTTAGTGCTTCCCCTGTCTCCTCTGACTCCACACACAACTTCCCACTACTATCCTTGATTGACCCTAATCTTATTCTCGTCATTCTTTTATTCCTTAAATACCTATAGAAAGCCTTAGGGTTTACCCTGATCCTATCCACCAACAACTTCTCATGTCTCCTCCTGGCTCTTCTGAGCTCTCTCTTTAGGTCTTTCCTGGCTACTTTGTAACCCTCAAGCGTCCTAACTGAGCCTTCACATCTCATCCTAACATAAGCCTTCTTCTTCCTCTTGACCAGCGATTCCACTTCCTTTGTAAACCACGGCTCCCGCGCTCTACAGCTTCCTCCCTGCTTGACGGGTACATACTTATCTAGGACACACAGGAGCTTTTCCTTGAATAAACTCCACATTTCTAATGTGCCCCTCCCCTGCAGTTTCCCTCCCCATCCTATGCTTCCTAACTCTTGCCTAATCGCATCGTAATTGCCTTTCCCCCAGCTGTAACTCTTGCCCAGTGGTATACACCTATCCCTTTCTATCACTAAAGTAAACATAACAGAATTGTGATCGCTATCACCAAAGTGCTCACCTACTTCCAAGTCTAACACCTGGCCGGGCTCATTACCCAGTACCAAATCTAATGTGGCTTTGCCCCTTGCTGGCCTGTCTACATATTGTGTCAGGAAGCCCTCCTGCACACACTGGACAAAAACTGACCCAATCATACTATAGTGTTCCCAGTCAATATTTGGAAAGTTGAAGTCCCCCATGACAACTACCCTGTCTCTTTCGCTCCTATCGAGAATCATCTTTCCTATCCTTTCCTCTACATCTCTGAAACTATTCGGAGGCCGATAGAAAACTCCCAACAGGGTGACCCCTCTTTCCTGTTTCTAACTTCAGCCCATACTACCTCAGTTGACAAATCCCCAAACATCCTTTCTGCTACTGTAATACTGTCCTTGACCAACAATGCCACACCTTCCCCTCTTTTACCATGTTCTCTGTTCTTACTGAAACATCTAAATACTTGAACCTGCAACAACCATTCCTGTCCCTGCTCTATCCATGTCTCCGAAATGGCCACAACATTGAAGTCCCAGGTACCAACCCATGCTGCAAGTTCACCCACTTTATTCCGGATGCTCCTGGCGTTGAAGTAGACGCACTTCAAACCAACTTCTTGCTTGCCGGGGCCATCTTGCATCCCTGAAACTTGATTTCGGACCTCCCTATGATCAACCTTTTCTATACTCGAACTACAATTTTGGTTCCCATCCCCCTGCGGGATTAGTTTAAACCCACCCCAATTGCCTTAGCGAATTTCCCTCCCAGGATATTGGTACCCCACTGGTTCAGATGAAGACCACCCTGCTTGTAGAGGTCCCACCTACCCCAGAAAGAGCCCCAATTATCCAAGAATCCCTCCTGCACCATCCCTGTAGCCACATGCTCAACTCTTCTCTCTCCCTATTCCTTACCTCACTAGCATGTGGCACGTGGTCGTGCTGGTATCGACCTCCATTAGAACCAGGTGACCACTTAACCAGATGTTTATTTTGATTGGTTCTGATTTGGATGTTGCTAATCAATTTGTAATCAATCAAGATGTAAGTGGATGTCCCAGGATATGAACTCTCCTGGATACCAGTCAATGAGCTCTCTTACTTAATTTAGGTCCAGTGCCACTCCTTTGCTGTCTCAAGTCTGCACACTGGCAGCAACTACAATGGCTTCCCAGCCCGGATCCTGAAGAAAATGTTAACTGTTTGTCCAAAGCATGGCGGTGCTGTGTGGTTTTACTGTGGGCTGGCCAAGAGTCCCTTTGTTCAGGATAGATCGTGATTGAGGCTGTGCAATTGCCTTCACTCAAATGGTGTTCCCTAAGCTCAGTCGGCCTGGCTAGAGTTGGAATACCCTGTAGCTCATAGACTTCACTTGCTGCAGTTTCCAATGATAAAACTAGTTGTAGATCCTGTTTGAAGCCCAGTTGGGTTTCAGCGAGTTGGTGCTTTTACATGGTTACCCCATCATTAATCCCACCCCTGTCACCACTGAAATATCTCCACAGAGGCCGGTATCCCCTTTACTTACACGTGGAGGGTCCTTGACACTGACCCAGCTCCCTCAGATTAACAGACCCAATCAGAGAACCCATATTCTCTGAGGTCCACCTGTCTGACCTCATTATAATCACTACAGACAGTGGGTGGAAAATGTTGTGGAGATGTAGGAATTAGCTCATAGTCAAATGCATGTGATTTCTTTAGCTCAGGAATGACAACCTGCAGTCTATTCACCCAAGGATCCACTCCACAGCTGGCCAAGACGATGAGGTATTTAACAAAGGCAAAGGTGCTGTTAGTGCCCACTGGAATAATCACTTCCAAGATCTTCTTAACAGAGTCTGTCTTCAACATAGGTGTCCTCAACTCTATCCAAGCGAATCTAATCTAGTACCCATCGCCAAGGGGACGGTTTTAAATGTCCGAATCTCTGTCACTAAGGAGAGAAAGAACCTGAATAGATACAGGACCTTTTACAATATCCTAAAGTAATTCGCAGCCATAGAAGCGTACACAGCAGGATCCCACAAGCTGCAACAGCCTAAAATGCAACTTAATCTGTCATATTTTATGAGGAGTAAAGTTATCCAGGATAAGTGTTGTTCTTCAAAATAGTGCTGTGAAAATATATACAAGAGACAAACAAGGCCTTAGTTTAATGTCTCAGCGGAAAGTAGTGTCACATTTTACAAAGGTGTCAGACTTATTATGGTTTAATCACTGCAATGCGTCTTCAATGTGCAATGTCTGAGGTGAAACTTGCTACCACTTAGTCAAGGGTGACACCATAAACCATACGGGCTATTTCCTCACATACTAATAACAGGTCTTAACATTAAACAGGGAGTCATTCTTTAAACTATCAGATTGGTTCTGGCTTCAAGTTTGCAACTTGGACAGATGAAATAGTTTGATGTTTGAGAAGACTAACAGCAAGTCCAACATTCAAACAAAGACAGAAAATGGAAGCTGAAGACAGCTGGAGAAAGGCAGCATTTGGAAAATTTACATCTCATGTTTGACAAACGCTTTTGATCTTTCGAGAAATTTGTCCCAATGATAGTATTCCTTTAGTTTGTCTCACACTGGTCGAATACAATTTTCCAACCCAATATGAGTCATCATTAAACTCTTTTGTTTCGAAATTTGGTTTGATCTTCCCTAAATAAAATACAACAGGGTTAAACAAGCAGTTTGATGTTCCTGAGGTGTATACTGTGAAGGTAGGCAATGTTAAACTGGATAATTGTCATTTCCTGGCTTAAAGCCAAGCAACTTGGATTATTTTTTCCACAGTCTCTGGATTATACTGTACTTGTCCATTTACACTAATTCTTTCTGGTACTGCCACTAGAAATGATCAAAGTAACAGGCTGGCTGAGTTCACAGACACGTCTCCACTGCCTCCAGCACCTTGAACATGTTCCGCCAGTCAATGAGATCATAACTAATTTGTGGCCTAACTCCATATAACTTCCTTTGGCGTATATCCCTTAATACCTGTGGTAAACAAACAATTCTCCATCTCAGATTTAAATCTAACAACTGATCCAACATCCACTGCCATTTGTGGGAGAGAGTTCCAAACATCTCCCATCCTTTGTGTGTGGAAATGCTTCATGTTGCGGCTGTACAGGACATTGGTTAGGCCACTGTTGGAATACTGTGTGCAATTCTGATCTCATTCCTATCGGAAAGATGTTGTGAAACTTGAAAGGGTTTAGAAAAGATTTACAAGGATGTTGCCAGGGTTGGAGGATTTGAGCTACAGGGAGAGGCTGAACAGGCTGGGGTTGTTTTCCCTGGAGCATCAGAGGCTGAGGGGTGACCTTATAGAGGTTTATAAAATCATGAGGGGCATGGATGGGGTAAATAGGCAACGTCTTTTCCCTGGGGTAGGGGTATCCAGAACTAGAGGGCATAGGTTTAGGGTGAGAAGGGAAAGATATAAAAGAGACCTAAGGGGCAACTTTTTCACGCAGAGGGTGGTACGTGTATGGAATGAGCTGCCAGAGGAAGTGGTGGAGGCTGGTACAATTGCAACATTTAAGAGGCATTTGGATGGGTATATGAATAGGAAGAGTTTGGAGAGATATGGGCCAGGTACTGGCAGGTGGGATTCGATTGGGTTGGGATATCTGGTCAGCATGAATGGGTTGGACCGAAGGGTCTGTTTCCGTGCTGTACATCTTTATGACTCCATAACATACAGGAGGAATAAAAGAATGATCAGAGAGAGGCTTGGGCCGATCAGGGATAGTGGAGGAAACTTGTGCCTAGAGTCTGAAGTGGTGGGGGAGGCCCTAACGAAGTTTTTTCCTTCAGTATTCACTCGGGAGAGAGAGGGACCTTGTTGATAGTGAGAATACTGTGGACCAGATTAATAGGCTTGAACAGATTAATATTAAGGAAATGGATGTGCTGGAAATTCTTGGAAGATATATAAGTCCCCTGGGCTGGACCAGATATAGGTTAGAGTGGTGCTGGAAAAGCACAGCAGTTCAGGCAGCATCCAACGAGTAGTAAAATCAAGGCTCTCTGCCTGTATTCCTGATGAAGGGTTTTTGCCCGAAACATTGATTTTCCTGCTCCTCGGATGCTGCCTGAACTGCTGTGCTTTTCCAGCACCACTCTAATCCAGACTCTGGTTTCTGCAGTCATTGTTTTTACCCGGACCAGATATATCCAAGGTTACTATGGGAAGCAAGGAATGAGATTGCTGTGTCTTCTGGCGATGATCTTTACATCCTCACTCTCCACAGGAGTAGTACTGGCTGATTGGAGGGAGGCGAATGTTGTTCCTCTGTTCACAAAGGGGAATATGGAAATCCCTGGGAATTACAGACCAGTCAGTTTAACACCTGTGGTAAACAAGATACTGGAAAGGATTCTGAGAGATAGGATTTATGACTATTTGGAAAAACATAGTTTGATTAGCGATAGTCAACATGGCTTTGTGAGGGGCAGGTCATGCCTCACAAGCCTCATTGAGTTCTTTGAGGATGTGATGAAACAAGTTGATGAAGGTCGAGCAGTGGATGTGGTGTAACTGAATTTCAGTAAGGCATTTGATAATGGTAGGCTCATTCAGAAAGTTAGGAGGTATGGGATACAGGGAAATTTAGCTGTTTGGATACAGGATTGGCTGGCCGAAAGAAGACAGCGAGTGTAATGGATGAAAAGTATTCTTCCTGGAGGTCAGTGACCAGTGGTGTCCCACACGTTTCTGTTCTTGGGCCTCTGCTCTTTGTAACTTTTCTAAATGACTTGGATGAAGAAGTGGAAGGGTGTATTAGTAAGTTTGCCGATGACACAAAGGTCAGTGGTGTTGTAGATAGTGTTAAGGGATGTTGCAGGCTACAACAAAACATTGATAGGATGCAGAGCTGAGCTGAGAGGTGGCAGATGGTGTTCAAACCTGGATAAATGTCAAGTAATTAATTTTGGAAGGTCAAATTTGTATGCTGAATACAGAGTGGCAGTGTGGAGGAACAGCAGGATCTTGGGTTACATGTACCTAGATATCTCAAAGTTGCCACACAAGTTGATAGGGTTGTTAAGAAGACATTTGGTGTTTTGGCTTTCACTAACAGGGGGTTTGAGTTTCAGAGCCTTGAGGTTTTGCTGCAGCTCGATATAGCCCTGATTAGACCATACTTGGAATATTCAGTTCTTATCGCCTTATTATAGGAAGGATGTAGATGCTTTAGAGAGAGTGGAGAGGAGATTTACCAGAATGCTGACTGGATTGGAGGGCATGTCTTATGAAGAGAGGTTGAGTGAGCTAGTGACTTTCACACTGGAGAGAAGAAGGAAGAGAGGTGACTTGATAAAGATGTACAAAATGATGAGAGGCATAGATAGAGTAGATAGCCACAGACTTTTCCCCAGGGTTGAAATAGCTATCCTGAGGGGTCATAATTTTAAAATGATTGTAGGAAGATATAGGGGAGATGTCAGACATAGGTTCTTTATGCACTGCCCAGTGGTGCTAGAGACATTAGGGATATTTGAGTGACTGCTGGACAAGCACATGGATGGCAGTAAATTCAGGGGTGTGTGGGTTAGGTTGATCGTAGATTAAATTAAATTCTCAGCACAACGTCGTGGGCAGAAGGGCCTATACTGTGCCATACTGTTCTATGTTCTGTGTTCTAACATCTGTAGTGGAGAAATTGTTCGATAAGGTAACTGAACAGTTAATCAGTGAGAGTCAACATGAATTCATGAAGGGTAAGTCATTCCTGATATCTGATTGGATTGTTTTAAGAGGTGACTCGAGTAGTGGACAGGGGAATGCCTATGGATGTTGTTTATATGGACTTCCAGAAGATATTTAATGAAGTCCCACACAAGAGTCTGTAAACTAAGGGAGAGGCCTGTGGACTTGAAGGTAAATTCCTGACGTGCCTGGGAAATTGGTTAAGTGGCAGGTTACAGAAGGTAGGGATAACGAGTTGGTACTCAAACTGGCAGGACGTGTCCAGTGCTGCCCACAGGGATCTGTGTTAGGCTCTCAGTTATTCACATTTATAAATGACTTGGCTATTGGCATAGAAAGTCATAAATCCAATGTTGCTGTTGATAAAAGTTAGGCGGTATTGTAAACAGTGTAGATGATAGCTTAAAATTGCAAAGCGATATTGATAGACTAAGTGAATGACTAAACTGTGGCAGATGGAGTTCAATGTAAACAAGTGTGAGTTTATCCATTTTGGATTAAAAAGGATAGATTAAGGTACTTTCTGGATGGTATGAAGTTAAATATAAGATGTCCAAGGAGACTTCAGGTTTCAAGAAATCTAATGGTATGTGGGCCTTTATATTGAGAGAACAGGAATACAAGGATGCAGGGGTTATGCTGCAGTTTACAAAACCCTGGTTTGACCTCATTTGGAGTACTGTGAGCAGATTATTGGCCCCACAGTTTAGGAAGAACATATTGGCCCTGGAGGGAGTACAACATAGGCTAACAAGAATAATATCTGCATGAGTGGGGCATCATGAAACTAACTCCTAGATACAGGGGTGATTGACCATCTTTTTAACATCTCTGTGCTCACTGGTCTATATGGACTCCTGGTGCAACCACTACTTCAATTAAAGCTTTTCATCTTTGAGTTCAAATCCCTCCATAGTCTCATCCCTCCCCTTCTCTACAACCTCCTCCAGCCTCACAATCCCCTGACAAATGTGCACTCCAGCAATCCTGCATTCATATAGTTACTGGGTTTTAATCATATTGTCATTGATGGCCATGTATCCTACAGTCTTCTCCTTAACCCCCTCCATCAGCCCATGTGCCTCTTCACCTCTCTCTTCACCTTTAACACACTATTCAAAACCTACAGCTCTGACTGAGAGTTTGGCCGTTTGTGCTAATGTCTCCTCTTTCGCCTCAGAGTCAGTTTTTGTCTGATTATGCAGCAGTGAAGTATCTAGAGGTGTTTCTATCATTAAAGTATTACTGGAATGCAAGTTTCTGTAAATATAATGAGACAATACAGTAAAGGACAATTTCACAAAGTCAGAGTTCAGGCACATTATCAATTGAGTGTAGGGATAATACTACATGCATTGTAATCCAGTAATGAACAATATATTATGTTGTGCACAGAACAAATATGTCCCAGTCTCCAAGACTATATCCTCTCTTTAATCTGCTATGTTAATTATAATAATGTAATGCCTTTCTCCAAAAAGAGAGGGAGGCAGAAAGTAGTAAACTATAGACCAGATAATTTAACATCTGTCATTGGGAAATTGTGGAAGGCATTATTAAGGAAATGAAAATGGAACATTTGGAATGACAAACACAATCCACTAAAATGGTATGGTGGCTTGGTGGTTAGGTGAAAGTGAGGACTGCAGATGCTGGAGATCAGAGTCAAGATTAGAGTGGGCAGCATCCGAGGAACAGGAAAATCGATGTTTTGGGCAGGAGCCTTTCATCAGGAATGAGGCAGGGAGGCTCCGGGGTGGGATGGGGGTGGGGGTGGGGAGAAGGTAATTAAGAGTGCAATAGGTGGATGGAGTTGGGGAGAAGGTAGCTGAGAGTGCAATAGGTAGATGGAGGTGGGGATAAAGGTGATAGGTCAGAGAGGAGGGTGGAGTGGATAGGTGGGAAAGAGGATTGGCAGGTAGGACAGGTCATGAGGACTGTGCTGAGCTGGAAGGTTCGAACTGGGGTAAGGTGGGGGGGGTGGGGAAATGAGGAAACTGGTGAAGTCCACATTGATGCCCTGGGGTTGGAGGTTCCCGAGCAGCAAGATGAGGCGTTCTTCCTCCAAGCATCGGGTGGTGAGGGAGGGGGGATGGAGGAGGCCCAGGATCTGCCTGTCCTCGGCAGAGTGGGAGGGGGAGTTGAAATGTTGGGGCACAGGGCGGTGGGGTTGATTGGTGCGTGTGTCCCAGAGATGTTCCCTAAAGTGCTCTGCGAGTAGGCACCCAGTCTCCCCAATGTAAAGGAGACCGCATCGGGAGCAACGGATACAATAAATGATATTAGTGGATGTGCAGGTGAAACATTGATGGATGTGGAAGGCTCCTTTGGGGCCTTGGATGGAGGTGAAGGAGGAAGTGTGGATGCAGGTTTTGCAATTCCTGCGGTGGCTGGGGGCGTTATTACAAATCCTGCACCCACACCTCCCCCCTCACCTCCATCCAAGGCCCAAAGGAGCCTTCCCCATCCATCAAAGTTTCACCTGCACATCCACCAATATTATTGTATCCGTTGCTCCCGATGCGGACTCCTCTACATTGGGGAGACTGGAAGCCTCCTAGCAGAGCGCATTAGGGAACATCTCCGGGACACCCGCACAATCAACCCCACCACCCTGTGGCCCAACATTTCAACTCCCCCTCCCACTCTGCCGAGGGCATGCAGGTCCTGGGCCTCCTTCACCACCGCTCCCTCACCACCCGAGGCCTGGAGGAAGAACACCTCATCTTCCATCTCAGAACACTTAAACCCCAGAGCATCAATGTGGACTTCACCAGTTTCCTCATTTCCCCTTCCCCCACCTTACCCTAGTTCCAACCTTCCAACTCAGCACTATCCTCATGACCTGTCCCACCTGCCAATCTCCCTTCCCACCTATCCACTCCACACTCCCCTCTGACCTATCACCTTTACCCTCACCTCCATCCACCTATTGCACTCTCAGCTACCTTCTGCCCAGCTCACCCCCCCCCCCCCTCCCATTTATCTCTCCACCCCCAAGGCTCCCTCTGCCTTATTCCTGGTGAGTGGGCTCTTGCCTGAAACGTTGATTTTCTTGCTCCTCGGATACTGCCTGACCTGTTGTGCTCTTCCAGCACCACTCTGATCTTGGCTTGGTGGTTAGCACTGCTGCCTCAAATGCCAGGGAATGGATTCGAATCTGCATTCGGGCGATTGTGTGGAGTTTGCACTTTTTCCCCGTGTCTGCATGGTTTTCCTCCCACAGTCCAAAGATGTACAGGTTATGTAGATTGGCCATGCTAAATTGTCCATTGTATGTAGGTCAGGTGGGTTAGCCAGGGAAATGCAGAGTTACAGGGATAGAGTAGGGGGGTGGTGAGTCTGGATGAGATTCTGTTCAGAGAGTCATAGAGTCATAGAGATGTACAGCATGGAAACGCTTCGGTCCAACCCGTCTATGCTGACCAGATATCCCAACCCAATCTAGTCCCACCTGCCAGCACCCGGCCCATATCCCTCCAAACCCTTCCTATTCATATACCCATCCAAATGCCTCTTAAATGTTGCAATTGTACCAGCCTCCACCACTTCCTCTGGCAGCTCATTCCATACACGTACCACCCTCTGCGTGAAAAAGTTGCCCCTTAGGTCTCTGTTATATCTTTCCCCTCTCACCCTAAACCTATGCCCTCTAGTTCTGGACTCCCCGACCCCAGGGAAAAGACTTTGTCTATTTATCCTATCCATGCCCCTCATAATTTTGTAAACCTCTATAAGGTCACCCCTCAGCCTCCAACGCTCCAGGGAAAACAGCCCCAGCCTGTTCAGCCTTTCCCTGTAGCTCAGATCCTCCAAACCTGGCAACATCCTTGTAAATCTTTTCTGAGCCCTTTCAAGTTTCACAACATCTTTCCGATAGGAAGGAGACCAGAATTGCACGCAATATTCCAACAGTGCCCTGACCAATGTCCTGTACAGCCGCAACATGACCTCCCAACTCCTGTACTCAATACTCTGACCAATAAAGGAAAGCATACCAAACACCTTCTTCACTATCCTATCTACCTGCGACTCCACTTTCAAGGAGCTATGAACCTGCACTCCAAGGTCTCTTTATTCAGCAACACTCCCTAGGACCTTACCATTCCTGGATGTGTTTCCAGGAATATCGTCCCTCAGCACAGCTGTAATGCTATCCCTTATCAAAAACGCCACTCCCCCTCCTCTCTTGCCTCCCTTTCTATCCTTCCTGTAGCATTTGTATCCTGGAACATTAAGCTGCCAGTCCTGCCCATCCCTGAGCCATGTTTCCGTAATTGCTATGATATCCCAGTCCCATGTTCCTAACCATACCCTGAGTCCATCTGCCTTCCCTGTTAGGCCCCTTGCATTGAAATAAGTGCAGTTTAATTTATTAGTCCTACCTTGTCCCTACCTGCCCTGACTGTTTGACTTACTCCTGTTCTCAGCTGTACCCGTCTCAGATCGATCTCTTTCCTCACTATCTCCCTGGGTCCCACCCCCCCACCTTACTAGTTTAAATACTCCCAAGCAGTTCAAGCAAATCTCCCTGCCAGTATATTAGTCCCTTTCCAATTTAGGTGCAATCCGTCCTTCTTGTACAGCTCACTTCTACCCCAAAAGAAAGATTCCAATGATCCAAAAATGTGAACCCTTCTCCCATACACCAGCTCCTCAGCCATGCATTCATCTGCTCTATCCTCCTATTCCTGCCCTCACTAGCTCGTAGCACTGGGAGTAATCCAGATATTACTACCCTTAAGGACCTCCTTTTTAAATTCCTGCCTAACTCTCTAATCTCCCTTCAGTGTCTCAACCTTTTCCCTTCCTATATCGTTGGTTCCAATGTGGACAATGACCTCCTGCTGGCCCCTCTCCCCTGTGAGAACATTCTGCACCCTCTCAGAGACATCCTTGATCCTGGCACCAGGAAAACAACACACCATTCTGCTTTTTCTCTGATGGCCACAGAAACGTCTGTCTGTACCTCGGACTACAGAATCCCCTAACATAACTGATCTCTTGGAAGCTGACATACCCCTTTCTGCATTAGAGCCAGTCTCAATACCAGAAACTTGGCAGTTCTTGCTACGTTTCCCTGAGAATCCATTCACCCCCTACATTTTCCAAAACAGCATACCTGTTTGAAATGGGTATATCCACAAAAGACTCCTGCACTAGCTGCCTACCTCTCTTACCCTTCCTGGAGTTAACCCATCTATGTGACTGTGTCTGAGACTTTCCCCCTTCCTATAACTGCCGTCCATCACATACTGTAGCTGTTGCAAATTCCTCATCGCTTCTATCTGTCTCTCCAACCGATCCACTCGATCTGATAAGATTCGCATCCAACAGCATTTATGGCAGATATAATCTGCAGTAACCCTTAAACTCTCTTTAAACTCCCACATCTGACAAGAAGTACATTTCACTGCAAAGGCCATTTTTGCTCCTTCACAATCTGCAGACCCAGAAAATAACACCGTCTTATTCCTCTACAAACACTGCCCCTGGTTAAATTAATAGCTATGGCTTATATTTTAAGTTTAATAAAGAGACTTATCTCCAAAAACATATGATTAAGAAAGAATCCACTATACTCACTACTGCAGCCTTTCTCTTGGACAGACTTAAAACAACAATTAACTTATCTGATTCTGTGCTGTGAACTTTGTCCAAACCAGTTCCTCCAAGATTAGTTGTGAATTTCACTGTTTGTTAATTTTCCCAGATACACTCCGATGTCCAGCGAAACACAGTCAGTGTGGACTTCTTGGGCCAAATGGTCTTTTTCCACACTGTAGGGATTCTATTCTATGAAAAAGAGTCAGCATGGCTTCCTGAAGGGTCAATCATAATTGACTAATTTGCTAGCATTCTTTAAAGATGTAACAAACAATGTGGATAATGGGGGTCTGGTAGATCTCATACATCTGGACTTCCAGAAGGCATTTAATTAGATGCTGCATAAAAGGTTAATACACAAGGTAAGATCACGTGGGGTTAGGGGTAACTTATTCAGTTGGATAGAAGATTAGCTAACCAATAAAAAGGAAACAATCAGGATAATGTTTTTTTCTAGTTGGCGAGATATAACCTCATGGAGTGCCACAGGAATCCGTCCTCAGGCCCCCAAATATCTACAATCAATGTTAATGACCGGGATAATGGGACAGAAGGGATGGGAGCTAAACTTGCAGATTACACTAAAATAGATAGAAAAATAAGTCACAGTGTAGAAATAAGAAATTCAAAAATGAAAATGGATGGGTTAGGCAAATGGGCCAAAATGTGTTGGCTGGAGTTCAATGGGTGGTAAGTGTGAGGTTATTCACTTTGTTCAGCGGAATAAAAAGGCAACTGATTATATAAATAGAGAAAAACTTCAGAGTGCTTCAGTGCAGAGGGATCTGGGTGTCCTTGTACATGAATTGCAGGTTCAGCAAGTAAAAAGACAGGCAAATGGGATTTTGGCATTTATTTGAAGGATTAGAATATAAAAGTAGGGAAGTGTTGCTGCTACTATAGAAGGCATTAGTGAGATTCACCTGGAATATTGCATACTTGAGGAAGCATGTCATTGTACTGGGAGCAGATCACAGAAGGTTCTTGAGATTAATTCCAGATATGAAAGGCTTACCTTATGAAGAAAGACTGAGCTGTTTAGGCCTGTACTCACTAGTATTTAGAAAGATGAATGGAAATCTAATTGAGGTATTTAAGATACTAAAGGGGATTGACAAAGTGGACATAGAACAGATGATTTCCCTTTTGGGGCAATCTAGAACAAGATGTTTATAGGCTAAGAGATTTAAAACACAGATGAGAAGGAATTATTTCTCTCAAAGAGTCATAAATCTGGAATTCACTTTCCCAATGCCTGAACATCAAGTACATTTAGGGAGGAGATAGACAGATTTTTAATTAGTAACAGGTTAAAGGTTATGGACAGCAGGCAAGAAAGTGGAGTTGAGGCTGAGGTGAGATCAGCCATGGTCTTACTGAATGATGGAGCAGGCTCAAGGGGCTGAATGGCCTCCTCCTGCTCCTAGTCCTTATGTTCTTTTTAAAAATACCAGAGGATTGTTGCCTTCATAGAATTATACAGTCATACAGCACAGAAACAGACCCTTCAGTCCAACTAATGCATGGTAAAACTAAGCTAGTCCCACTTGCCTGCTCCTGGCCCATATCCCTCCAAACATTTCACATTTACGTCTCTATCCAAACGTCTTTTAAATGTAATTGTACCCGTATCCACCACTTCCTCAGGAAGTTCAGTCCACATGTGATCTACCCTCTGTGTAAAAGGTTGGCCTCTCATGCGTATTTTAAATCTCTCTCCTCTCACCTTAAAAATGTTCCCTCTCATCTTGAAATCCCCCAGCCTACAGAAAAGACAACTACCATTAACACTACCTATATCTCTTTTTTTAATATTTCCATCAGACAATCTTATGCAATCCACTGAGAAAAGACCCAGCCTATCCAGCCTTTTTTTATATCACAAACCTTCAATACGCAGCAATATCCTGGTAAATCTCTTCCGAACTCTCTCCATCTTGACAACATCCTTCCTATAACTGGGCGACCAGACCTGGACACAGTGTTCCAGCAGAGGCCTCGCCAATGTCCTGTATCACCTCAACATGACGTCCTAACTCCTTTACTCAAAGGTCTGAGCAATGAAAGCCTTTTTAACCATCCTGTCTGTGTGTGATGCAAGCTTCAAAGAATTATATACCTGAACCCCTGGGTCCCTCTGTTCTACAACACTAACCAGGGTCCTACCATTAATTGTATAAGCCCTACTCTCCTTTGTTTTTACCAAAATTCAATACCTCACGTTGATCCAGATTGAACTCTATCTGCCATTTTTCAGCCCATTGACCCATTTGATTAAGATCCCTTTGTAAACTTAGAAAACCTTCTTCATTGTCTAGAATGCCACCAATTTTGGTGTCATCTACAAACTTACTAACCATGCCTTCTATATTCTGATCCTAAACATTGATATAAATGATAAACAAAAGAGGACCCAGTACCAATCCCTATGGAACACCACTGGTCACAGGCCTTCAGTCTGAAAAGCAACCATCCACCATCACTCTCTGTCTCCTGACTTTAGGCCAATTATGCAAGTTCACCCTGAATCTCATGTGACCTACTTATCAAAGACTTCTATTGCAGCATCTTAAATAATCCCCAAAACAGGTCAACTGAATGGTCTCCCATCTTCATTTCAAACACCAAGTGTTCAAGGTGAAGTTATTTCAGTTCTGCTCTGATTATTAAGGCCAGCACTTTAAAACTCAATTGCAATTCTCTATTCACTTCTACTGCTAAGTCTTTTATCTTTCTCAATGCATCCAACAATTGACTCACTGTACTGGATGTTTAAATCCCCTTTTTTTTCACTCTGCTATTTCAATCTAATCTGTAGAAGATGTTGTACGCAAGATTGAACTTTATTTAGGAATCGGCTTTATTAGTGCTCAAAATCTCACTCTGCAGCCGTGAGAAATGTGGATTTTTAATCAGGTTCAACAACAATTGCGTAAACTCAACCTTAACTCTTGCTTAACTGTGCA
The DNA here is from genome assembly GCF_047496795.1 of Chiloscyllium punctatum. Classification (NCBI taxonomy): domain Eukaryota; kingdom Metazoa; phylum Chordata; class Chondrichthyes; order Orectolobiformes; family Hemiscylliidae; genus Chiloscyllium; species Chiloscyllium punctatum. Next base: position 1,998,176 of record NC_092754.1, on the reverse strand, counting down.
AGGTTTAGTATTCCATTTCTAGGTCATGATTTGGAGATGCCGGTGTTGGACTGGGGTGTACAAACTTAAAAGTCACACAACACCAGGTTATAGTCCAACAGGTTTAATTGGAAGCACTAGCTTTTGGAGTGCCGCTCACCTGATAAAGGAGCAGTGCTCCGAAAGCTAGTGCTTCCAATTAAATCTGTTGTACTATAACCTGGTGTTGTGTGACTTTTAACTTTCTAGGTCAGTTCACATTCTGATTGACTTTACTTCTGTGAGTGGAGTTGAAGCTGAGACAAGGGGCCATCATCATATCAAATTGCAGAGCATGCTCGAGGGGCTGAATAGCCTACTCCACATTCTAGTTCCTATGTTAATTTGAAAGAAAATGAGGAAGTGCTGGAGAAATTAATCAGGTCTGGCAGCACATGTGGCAGGTCATGGAGAGACGCCGACTGAAGAAGCAATCCAATGGTGATACACCTTCTCCAGTATTTTATGTTTTTCCAATCTCTTTTGAAAAATTATTACTGGACGTCTTCCACATTCCTTCCAAACAGGAAGGTATCATCTTCCTTCCTCCTTAAATACCTTCCTTCCAGACCATGAGATGGCAACAAAAATCTTCTGTAAATGGGGAAACAGAGTGTGAGAATGGAGGTGTAATGTTGCAGGGATTAATGGCTTCATGCTTCATGGCTGAAGAAACATTAGCTCAGATATTGAAATTGCTGGTGATATAGAAGCATAGAAAATAGGAACAGGAAGAGGCCATTCAGCCATTTGAGCCTGCTCCAACATTCAATAGGATCATGGCTGACCATCCACCTCAGTCCCCTGTTCATATCAAAACAACTGAGTAGAAGCTGATTCATGCAAAATGAGGATTGAGGAGCTAATAAGCCTCATTTGTCAGATAGTCCTTTAAACAGGAAATGATTGTGACTTGACAATCCCAAGACACTTCTGTAGTAATAGAAGTGGTTAAGCAGAATCTCACTGCCTTTGTCAAGACAAGAGTATAATTATAGCCTAACATTTTTATCATTCACAAAATTCCTGTCCCACCAGTGCCTTTTCTGAAACGTTCCAGTCTTAACCAGCCCAAATCATTGTGTTTACATTAGGGCAAGGTCAGCTAGTAATTCTGACAATGCTATGACGCGCCTGTATAAACACTGACTTTGTAATTGAGCAAATATTCAGTAATTGTGCATCCGGCTGAAGTAGTGTAACCCGACAGAAGCAGGCTTGGGGCTAGGCACATTCATCGGCAGACCAAACTGCCTTCAGTTTGTGATCATCAATCTGTTGAGCAATACATACAGAACTTGGCACATGTAATTGCCTCACCTCCTGTAAATACAAGGTGCTGTCTCCTCTCAGTTAATATATAATTTAGATAAAACTTTATTCCCTCACTCCCAGTAAAACTACACATTATATAAACATGCAATCTGCAGCCTGTTTCCTTTCAAAATGTTGCTATATCTTTTTGGCAATAACTCCTCCTGCCATTGTAAAGCCAGTCTGGCACAGTACACATTCCAGAAAGAGAGGGGAGAGTTGGCAGGTTTTACCAGTGTGTGTTTCTTGAGCTGACTGCTGTAATGTTGTTAGATATTTTTATTCACTCACAGGATGAGGATGTCATTGGTCAGTCCCGCATTTATTGCCCATCCCTCATTACCCAGAGGGCAGTTAAGAGTCAGCCACGTTGCTGTGTGTCTGGAGTCACATGTAGCCCAGGCCAGGTAAGAATGGCAGTTTCCTTCCACATCAGACATTAGTGATTAGACATTAGATGGGAATTTTCTGACAATCAACAATGGTTTCATTGTCATTATTAGATTCTTAATGCCAAAATTTTATTAAATTCCAATTCCACCATCTGCCATAGCAGGATTCAAACAAGGACCTCAAGTTGAATGGGAACATTACCGAGCTATCTGGATTAACAGTTCACTGGGAATATCACAATGCTGTCCCCTCCCCTTGAAGTTAAAGGATTAAAGGGTATGAGGTATGGGGAGAAAGCAGGAACAGGGGTCTGAGTTGGATGTCCAGCCATGAATTTTATAGCAGGCTCAAAGGGCCGAATGGCCCACTCTTGCTGTTATTCTTTATGTTCTCAGAGGTGGCTTCCCATCTCAGTTACACTTCTGAGGGAAAGCACCTGGATTCTATTGTGCAGTACCCCATTTGGAGTACTGTGTCCAGTTTTGGTCCCCACACCTCAGGAAGGACATACTGGCACTGGAACGTGTCCAGCGGAGATTCACACGGATGATCCCTGGAATGACAGGTCTAGCATATGAGGAACGGCTGAGGATACTGGGATTGTATTCGTTGGAGTTTAGAAGATTAAGGGGAGATCTAATAGAGACGTATAAAATAATACATGGCTTTGAAAAGGTGGATGCTAGAAAATTGTTTCTGTTAGGCGAGGAGACTAGGACCCGTGGACACAGCCTTAAAATTAGAGGGGGTCATTTCAGAACGGAAATGCGGAGACATTTCTTCAGCCAGAGAGTGGTGGGCCTGTGGAATTCATTGCCACGGAGTGCAGTGGAAGCCGGGACGCTAAATGTCTTCAAGGCCGAGATTGATAGGTTCTTGTTGTCTAGAGGAATTAAGGGCTACGGGGAGAACGCTGGCAAGTGGAGCTGAAATGCGCATCAGCCATGATTGAATGGCGGAGTGGACTCGATGGGCCGAATGGCCTGACTTCCACTCCTATGTCTTATGGTCTTATGGTCTTATGTATACTGGATCTCACTTTTGATTCAGTCACAAGGCTCTGACCTCACATTTGTACTTTCTGTAAGGCTGCCTATTTCCACCTCCATCACATCACCCAATCTTGTCCCTTGTCTCAGCTCTTCTGACCCTGACACCCTCATTCCTGCCTTTGTTACCCCCAGACTTGACTATTCCAGCACAGTCTTGGCTGATCCTGAATTGTTGAGGAGAAAGTGAGGACTGCAGATGCTGAAGATCAGAGCTGAAAATGTGTTGCTGGAAAAGCGCAGCAGGTCAGGCAGCATCCAAGGAGCAGGAGAATCGACGTTGAAGGGCACCAGTCGATTCTCCTGCTCCTTGGATGCTGCCTGACCTGCTGCGCTTTTCCAGCAACACATTTTCAGCTCTCATCCTGAATTGTCCCCTTTGTGAACATGACATTATCCAAAACCCTGCTGCCGGTGTTTTATCAAAAGCATAAACTGTTGGAAAAACTCAGCTAGTCTGGCGGTATCTGTGTGGAGTGAAACAGAGTTAACATTTCATGGTCCAGTGGTCCTTCTTTCGAGTGCCATCTCTGAACTTCTGAAAAAGAGACACTGAACCTGAAACAATAACTCTGGTTTTCTCTCTCCACCAATGCTGCTAGACCTGCTGAGTTTCACTACCAACATCTGTTTTTGTATCAAATTTCCAGCATCCACACTTGTACTGAGTCCCATTACTCCATCCTCCCTGCGGACAATGGCCTACATTGGCTCCCAGTTGGGCAATTGGGTCTGCAGTGTCCCAGTGTACACCATCAGTGAGTGAACGGCCAGTATCTGATTAACCAGACCTGACCCCTCCAATTCAACTGGGACAGAGCTTCACAATGGGAATTCTGTCGCAAGGTAACTGATGACATCTTGCCATCTTGTCCGTGTTGGAATTAGAATCCCTACAGTGTGGAAACAGGTCCTTCGGCCCAACAAGTCCACACCAACGCTCTGAAGAGTAACCCACCCAGACCCATTCTCCTACCCCATATTTATCCCTGACTAATACACCTAACACTATGGGCAATTTAGCATGGCCAATTCACCTGACCTGCACATCCTTGATTGTGGAAGAAAACTGGAGTACCCTGAAGAAACCCACGCAGACACGGGAGAATGTGCAAACTCCATACGGACAGTCGCTGTAGACTGGGATCGAACCTGGATCTCTGGCACTGAGAGGCAGCAGTGCTAACCACTGAGCCACTGTGCCACCCCAAGTGTAAGTAGGGATGGGCAGTACATATGACGTTTCAAACTTTATCACATCTCAGAACCAAAAGATCAAATCATTAGGAAAGCAGCCTGACCTTCTTAAAACAGAAGCTCTTATGAAACATTATTGTAGTGATTATAATGGGGTTAACAAGGTGGACCACAAAAAATAGGAGTTCCCTGATTGGGGCTGTTAATCTGGTTCAGTCAGGGAGCCCTGGCTGACAGATATAAACAGGAGGGTCAGAGATTAGATTAGAAAGTCTACAAGGAGGAAACAGGCCATTTGGCCCAACAAGTCCACACCGATCCTCCGAACAGCAACCCACCCAGCCCCACTCCCCTACCCTATATTTAGCCCTGACTAATGTACCTAACACTACGGGCAATTTAGCATGGCCAATTTACCTGACCTCCACACCTTTGGATTCTGCTTACTCTGGGAGCTGGCTCTGAGGGAGGTGGATCAATGTCAAGGACTTTCCATGTGTAAATAAAGGGGGACTTAGTGACGGAACACCAGCCTCTGTGGAGTTATTTCAATTATAGTCACATCATATCTCCAAAGTGGATATCTCAGCAAAATGAGAAGGTATTGGTATACACAGTGAGGTGGGTGGTACAATGGTAATGTCACAGGACTAACAATCCAGAATTCCAGGATAACGTCCTGAGATTCACAGAGTTTGAATCCCTCCATGGAAGATGGTGAATTCAATATTTTTTAAAGAATTCTGAAATTTAAAAACGAGTCTAAAGGGGACCATGTAAACACTGTTAATTGTTGTAAAAAGATGTGATTCACCAAAACTGTTTAGGGAGGGAAATCTATTGTCCTTACCTGGTCTACCCTACATGTGACTCCAGACCAAAGGAGTGTGGTTGACTCTTAACTGCCCTCTGGGTAATTAGGGATGGGCAATAAATGCTGGGCCTAGCCAGTGACACCCACATTCCGTGAATGGAGATGTGGGGGATTTTCTCGACTTATTTCACTGGAATTTGTTTTGCAGTTGAAGAAGTCCAACATCAACAGGAGTGGAGCTGGCTGGGCAAAACTCTCCTGTCATTTCTTATTCCTGCTTACCTCCTGGCCATTTAAATGCTGAATCCTGAGGGTGCACTGGAGAAACTGGCTAGAGTGAATGAGTCAATCCCAGTCTGATGTTTGTTTCCACGTAATAAACTGACCACTACATTCAAAAAAAAGGGAAATCGTAAGATCCAAGATTGATCATGAATGAATGAGTTTATTGTTATGCGTATTTGGGAAAGTCCAATGAAAAGTGTTTTGTCTCCTCAATGCAGAGCCATTTTGGATTACAAAATGAATTTTAAAAATTAGTTAAATAGAGCTTCAGCTTCCATTAAATTGACAAATAAAAGTCAGAAAAATAAGAAATAATTTTCAACTTTATATTCCTGCTTGTGTAGCATGGTTCCAGGTTTTCTTACGGTCTCTGTGGTTTCTGTAAAATGTTCCAGTCTCCGTTCCAGGTCCAGCTGACTCCCCAGGAGTCCCACTCCAGATTCCTCCACAATGACACCTCATCCACCGCTGACAAGGTGAAGGTAAGATCATAGGAGCAGAAATTAGACCATTCGGTCTATCAAGTCTGCTCCACCATTCAATAATGGCTGATAGGTTTTCCAACCCCATTTTCCCACTTTCTCCCTGTAACCTTTGATCCCCTTGGCAATCAAGAACCAATCTATCCCTGTTTTAAATGTACTCAATGACCTGACCACCACAGCCTTCTGTGGTAGTGAATTCCATAGATTCCCCACTCTCTGGCTGAAGAAGTTTCTCCTTATCTCTGTTCTAAAAGATCTTCCCTTTACTCTAAGGCTGTGCCCTCAGGTCCTAGTCTCTCTGACCAATGGAAATGTCCACTCTGTCCATGCTGTTCAGTATTTTGTAAGTATTAATCAGTTCTTCCTTCATCCTTCTAAACTCTATATAGACTCAGAGTCCTCAAAACATTCCTCAAATGTTAAGCCTTTCATTTCTGGGATTATTCTTGTGAACCTCCTTTGGATCCACTCCAGGTCCAGTACATCCCTCCTGAGATATGGGGCCCAAAACTGTGCACAATCCTCCAAATGTGGTCTGACCAGAGCCTTATAGAGCCTCATAAGTACATCCTTACTTCTATATTCTCGTTCTCTCGTGTTGAATGAAAACATTGACAAGATGAAGAAAAATGGGCAGCACGGTGACTCAGTGGTTAGCATTGCTGCCTCACAGTGCCAGGGACCCGGGTTTGATTCCACCCTTGGGTGACTGTGTGGAGTTTGCAAATTCTCATCATGTCTGTGTGAGTTTCCTCCGGGTGTTCCAGTTTCCTCCCACTGTCCAAAGATGTGCAGGTTAGGTGAATTGGCCATGCTAAATTGCCCTTGGTATCCAGGGATGTGTAGGTTAGGTGCATTAATCAGGGGTAAATGTTGAGCAGTAGGGGAATAGGTCTGGGTGGGTTACTCTTCAGAGGGTCAGTGTGGACTTGTTGGCCTGAAGGGTCTGTTTCCAGGCTGTTGGGATTCTATGATTCTATGATAAGAGAAAGAGGGAAGATGAAAATGAAAGCAAAAGGTGAATAAGGTTGATCTCGAGTGGGTAGACTTGGGAGCCCCAACGCTACCTCCTTTGCTGCCACGTGGTTAATGATTGCACCAGTCAATTGAATAATTAACCAAGCAGTTGGCCATTTTAGTGTCAAACTAGACCAATTGTAAATTTTCATTTGAAGTAAAATGTTTTAAAGTAAGTAAATAAACCCAAAGATCATAAAAAAAGTTCTGAAATTCAAAATACATTTCAGGGAATACTGTTTGTCAAATTGGATCTATTGAACAAAACTGATTCATTATGTACTGACCATCAGACAAAGTTAGTTTTATTACATTGAACAAAAGTGGCTATCTAGAGTAGTGTTTAATGATGATTGATTTGACATTGACTGCTTTTCATTATTGGCAAAACTCAATGTGCCTCATTCCTTACAGTTCTTCTTTAACATGGAAAGAAAGATTGTAATTGTTTATTTTTGGATGGCACATGGTTATCACTGGAAAGGGTAGCGTTTGCCACCCATCCCTAATTGCCCTTGAATTGAGTGACCTTGCTAGGTCATTTCAGAGGGTACATTAGAATCAACCACATGGCTGTTGGCTGGAGTCACATGTAGGTCAGTCTGGGTAAAGACAGAAGATTGACCAGGTAGGATTTTATAATAATCAATGATAACCTCATGGTTACAATGACTAAGGCCAGCATTAATTCATTTTAAATTCCACTCATTACCATGGCAGGATTTGAAACTATATTCCCAGAGCTTGAGCCTGAATCTCTGGATTATTAATCCAATAATAACATTATCAAACTCTAATTCTTCTCTTGTCAATGATGTTAAAAATCACACAACAACTGGTTATAGTCTCACAGGTTTATTTGGAAGTATTGGCTAACAGAGCCCTGCTTCTTTATCAGGTAGCTAGTCGAATGGGATCAGAAGACACAGAATTTATAGCAAAAGGTCATAGTATCATACACAGATGAAATATATTGGACAAACCTAGATTGCTGTTAAATCTTTCATCTTTTAGAATGAGCTGAAGGTTTTGATTCATTAATAGGTAAATCCCAGAACTCACATTCCCAAGACAAGAGGAAGAAGGCGGCTTTTGGAAGGATGAGATTTGAAGGCTCAGTTGGGACACTTGAGAGTTACAAGTTAGCCAGGAAAGACCTAAAGAGAGAGCTAAGAAGAGCCAGGAGGGAACATGAGAAGTCGCTGGCAGATAGATCAAGGAAAACTCGAAAGCTTTCTATAGGTATATCAGGATTAATTGTATGATGAGAGAAAGATTGGAGTCAATCAAGGATAGTAGGGGGAAGTTATGCGTGGAGTCAGAGAAAGTAGGGGAAGCGCTAAATGAATATTTTTTGACAGTATAGGTGTGAGTGTGGGGGACGTGTATGTGTGTGCCTGAGAGAGACCGTGTGTAAGAGAGAGTTTGTAAGAGTGTGTGCGGATGTGTGCTCATGTGTGAGATGAATATTGTCGTGCCATCACCTGTAGTGTGACATGAACCCAAGGTCCTGGTTGAGGCCTATCCTCATGGGTACCGAACTTGGCTATCAGCCTCTGCCTGGCAACTCTTGTCAATGATGTACATTTCTAATAATGTCCTTTAAATATAAAGAGTTATTTTAAATGGTTGTGACTTTAGACAAAACATAGCAGACATTTAGCACATAACCAAAACACAATGAAAATGACCAGTATTAGTTCTAATGAAGATAAATTACTTATTGCTCAATTTTTCACAGCATAGCAGGGTTTTTAATGTCCAGCTAAACTAACAGTGTTTGTGTCCAAAGGTTGACACCTTTCTCAGTGTCCAACTTGCTCAATAGTACATTGCAGTGCCAACTTCGATTATACACTAATGTCCTGGAACTGGACTCGAATCCTTCAATCCTTTAACTCAAGAAGGTTCAGCTTCTGCAGAGGCTGAGCTGAGCTAATGGTTGACAATAGTTGCTGTTGTAAAATGGAGTTTATTGTCCCATTGTGTTTCACATGATAGTTTAAACCTGATACAAGTTATTATTGTAATCAGTGGTGTTAGCAACAAAAGCATTATAGTCCAGAGTTCAGCTTGATCAGCCATTAATTCTGGATTAGAGGATTAAGTATGTTACAGCTGTGAGACTGTAATCCTATTGAAACACAAATGAGTACACAGATGGGTGAATGCTCCCTCACCTTAGAAGTGTGTTCTTTTTGCCTTCCCCTTATTCTGATCAAATTCTTTCTTTCTGGAAGGGACCTATTCTAAAGGAATTTCCGATTTGTATTTCACTTAACAACGCAGTAAGCTGTGTTGCAGAATAGGTCATGCTAGTTTCTGTGTCTGTGTTTCGTTATGATTTTGTTTATTTTCCAAACAGTGAAAGAAATGCTGTCTAGGATATGGTCCCTGTGTTTGGGAAGCTGTATACTCTTGTCTTTTGCAGCCTCAGCAGTCAACTTCTGATCATTCGGAACCGGAAAGGGCAGGAGGTGGGTGATCGTCACCTTGACTCATTAAGATGGCAGTATCTGAACATCATTTGGTCCATTGCATCTATTCCAGTGTTTGCTTGTCAATTGGAAATGTCTGTTGTGAGTGTTTTGTGCTGTGCTTTCCCAGTGTGGCTTCACCACACAGACTGAAAAAGTTCAAGACAGTAACTCACTCCCATCTTCTCCAGGGCAATTCCAGGTGGGCAATAATTGCAGGATCAGTCAGGGACTCCCACATTCCTTGAAAGAGTATAAACATGAATATACCTTTTTCCTTCTCAATGTCTCCAACCCACTGTGAAATGGTAGTCTCTGTCCCATGAAGTATTCCATAACTCCTTGTGGAATAATCTGTTTTCCAGTTCTGAACTCAATGCAACCTTGAAGAAAAAGCTTTTTGTCCTTTCGGTGATCACTTTCCCATGAGTAACTCCTTCCATCTTACCTTCTTTTTTGGTCAAAACCTCCCTTTTGTGTCTCATTTTATCTGAATTCCAAATACACCATTCTCCATATTCCCTCGTATTCCTATTTACAGCAAAGACTCATGTTATCTCTTACTGCAACTCTAAAATGATAGTACACACAACCCTGAGGAAGGGTCATTGGACCCGAAATGTTAATTCTGTTTCTCTCCACAGATGCTGCCATACCTGTTGCGTTTTTATTGCAATTTCTGTTTATGTTTCTGATTTCCAGTAGTCGCAGGTCTTTCTTTTCCAAAATAATAGTCCCTGCTACTCATATTATCATCAACTATTTGTAAATATTCCAGTTTCTATTGAACCTCGATATAATCTAATCACTACTTCCTCATTGATTCTATTCTATTGAGCATATTCTGGATGATAGGGATTAGCTTTCCAGAGGGTGTGCCCTCCTTTATAGCAAATAGACATGTCCGCACTGTTTAGATAATTTTGTGTGGGAACTACCGGATCCAGAGCAGCTGCAGGATTCTCCTGATCTCCTGTAATAATTCTCCTTTGCAGAATTGCCAGGCAGTTGTTTCTTAAGAGGTTCCAGTGATTTCCCAACTCCAATGTCTGGGATTCAATATCCTTCCGTTTGTTCTTCCTTGAAGAGGTTTTGTATTCCTCTCCAGCTCTGGTGAAGGTCATATTGTTCTTTCTCCACAAACAGCGCTGTGTTACACAACGACACTTGCCTCAGACGAGAAGCACCTGTAATTGACCTTTTCTTCATATCTCTGTCTCGGGAGTCAGACAGTTCATGGAGCAGTGGACAGTGAATGGACACTGGATTGGTGCGGGAAGAAAAATGGCCAGAATTAAGAGAGTAAAAGCTGTCACAGAGGTGGGGAGGGATTGAAAGTACTGTGAGGCGGTGATTTAGGAGAAGGTAGGAAATGACAATACAGAAATATATCAGGACAGAAAGTACCAGCGAGTTGGAGCAAGGAGTCTGAGGGAGTGACTGTTGCTGTTGGGCGAGAGGGTGGTTTTGGAAGACCAGATGACAAACATTGAGATAGAGGCCAGCAGGAGATCACAGGCCTGAAGGTGATAGAGTCCTGGGGCTATGGATGGCCAAGGATAGGGTCTGTGACATTGTGGACACCTTGGAGTTAGCAAATGGCAGAAGAGGGAAAGCAGTGAGCAGAATGACGCAGACATTCAGTCGCAAGATATCTTTCAAGCAGACAATTGTGAAAACCCATCAGGAAGTTGAATTCCATGTTACTGTGCAGTTGTATTCGATAACAACACCATGGAAATTTACCAGGATGTAAGCCAGCAAGCTCTAGGCTCTTAAATTAAATAGATTTTTGACACTGTAAAGATTAATGAGAGAAAACATTACTGTAATTGTCACTTCTCAATTGCAGAAGGGATATGGAAAATTCAGGACCCGACCTCAACAATGTGAGAAAGTGACAGTTATTTTTAGTTGCGAGACACATCACAGCCAGTATTTTTCCACATTATTTCATTTCAAGGAGTATCTGCTATTCGAAAATGAAATCATCCCTGTTAGCCACGTTAACTGCCATAAACCAAGGTGTGATGATTCAGTAGAACCGAACACCAGTCACTGGCATTGCCTCAAAAATTCTGACAAAGCTGGAACATGCAACCTAACATCTTAACTGTGGCAGCCCCATTGCATGTTAGGACATGAGGAAGGAGGAAGCCAACTTTGTGTCCAACAGGCAGGTGCTAAAATGAATGAACTAGTTAGAAACCATTAAAACTGCTAGACGTATAGAATAACAAATTTCTATGTACGATTTTTAGTGCAATGTTTGTGCACCAGTGATATTTCGGATAAAAATTGTAAAGATTTCATCCATCTAGAAAGTTTTCTGTAACAAAACCCAATCTCTCTTAGCTTTTCAACATTAATGTCACACAAATGGAATGTGAGGTTTTCAGGATGTTCCTTAGCAGCTCACTGTAAACTAATCAGATTAACCCACGCCCATGTCAGCAGTAAGAGTTTCGAGGCTGTACTGTAGAATGAGAACAGCACCCCAGAAAGGCACAAGTTAGTTAAAAAACAATTAGCATGAATTTGTTTCCAATTGTTAAAATAACTTTTTTCTGAGGCATTTGCAGAAGGAAATGGGATGGATGTATGTTTTGGCACAGATTTTGAAAGGAATTTGGTTGGCACAGCGATACACCAGTTAGCACTGCTGCCTCACAGTGCCAGGGACCCAGGCTTAATTCCACCCTCAAGTGACTGTATGTATGGGGTTTGCACATTCTCCCCATGTCTGTATGGATTTCCTCAGCGTGCTCTGGTTTCCCCCCACAGTCCAAACATGTGCAGGTTAGTTGGATTATCTATGATAAATGCAAGGATTGGGGGTCTGGGTGGGATGCTCTTCAGTGGGTTGGCATAGACCCAATGAGCCGAATGACCTTTTTCTGCACAGTGGGGATTCTATGGTAAGGTGCTGCACTGAAGGCTGGTTAAAAATATTAAAATGTCCATGTTACATTACAGGAAGCATTGCAACATGGACTGGAATATGAAAGACCGACAAAGGAAAGAATTATTCAGTGGATGTTTCAGTCAGATCCGCCTATCTGATCATTGTCCCAGATTGAATGTATCAATTTGGAACCTTGTTGTTGTCTGCTTTAACCTGAGATAGTAATTGTGAGCACATATTCTTTAAAACACCAAAGCTGTTTATTCCCACCGCCCTCTACATTAGTCCAACTTTGACCCTGCCTCAGCCCAGCTGCTATTGAATGTGGTGTCAAGGGGTTGTACCATGCTCGGTGACAGCATTCTTGCCCCTTGGTTTATGAGTTATGAGTTCAAAGCCCACTCCAGAATTTGAGTAGCTCATATTAAGCACTGAGGGGAGGCTGTCTTCCAGATAAAGGAAGGTCCTATCCCTCTGGTAAGGATATAAATATCCACTGGCACTTTTCAAACAGGAGCAGGAGAACTCTCCTTATGCTCTGGCAAATATTTATCCACCAACTATTGTCATTAAAACTCTTCAGCTCATTGTTGTATATAGCATCTTACTATGAGCAGCTTGGATGTTGTATTTTTGCACGTTTCTGTAACTGAAACATCCTAGTATTATGAAAAGAGGTATAAAAATGAAAACTCTTCCAGTTTCAGTGCCTCCTCCAGATTAGATAGTTCCAATGCTCTGTTGGCCAACTTTCAATTTCTTTATTCATTCATGGGATGAGGGTGCCTCTGGCCAGGCTGCATTTATTACCTATCTAGGGGTAATAAATGCAGTGGGTCTGGAGTCACTTGTAGGCCGGACCAGGTAAGGATGGCAGTTTCCTTCCCTGAAGGTCATTAATGAATAAGATGGGTTTTCCAACATGGTCATCATTAGACTCTTACATCCAGATTTCTGTTGAATTCAAATTCCATCCTCTGCCATGGCAGGATTCAAACTCAGGTCTCCAGAACATGGCCTAGGTCTTTGGATTAACAGTCCAGTGATAATACCACTAAGCTATCAGCTCCCCTGTATAATTGTACAACCTGTCCTCCATAAACTTCAGTTCATGCAATATTCCATCATTTGTGTATCGGATTGAACCGTCCATCACTGTCAACTCCTGTTCATGGGCAGGTACGTCCTAAAGGGAAGGAAGAAAGGGAAGAAAATTTAAGCTGTAACTTCCTTAGAAGTTGCTTAAATAGAAAATGTGGCCACAAGCACTAAGGTATCTCTGTGGGTGTTCCTCAGGGGAGTGTCCTAGGCCCAACTATCTTCAGCTGCTTCATCAATTACCTTCCCTACATTATAAGATCAGAAATGGGAATGTTCACCAATGATTGCACAATGTTCAGCATCATTCACAACTCCTCAGCTACTGAAAACATCCATGTTCAAATGCATTAACCCTGTTCAATTGGCACCACATTCAAAAACATCCACTCCCTCCACCATTGGTGCTCAGAAGCTGCAGTGTGTACCATCTACAAGATGTATGGCAGAAATTCATCAAAGATCCTCAGACAGCACCTTCCAAACCCATGACAACTTCCATCTAGAAGGAAACAGCAGCAGATACTTGGGAACTCATCCATCCATCTTGGCAGTTTATTTGATTTTTTTTGTCCTCTTGTCTGTCTTTATTGTGGTTGAAATAGCCAACTCTAAGTTACTATGTTACCCAAATTTGGTTATGTATTCTGCCTTTTCAATGCTGCATAACATTCCCTGATTTCTGGTTCTCTGGGTTGAGGAAGAAATATATTCCTTCAATGATCCTCAGTAGAACATTCTGTAATTCCGCATCGTAATATCCCAGCTATTTCATTTTATGGTCAAGTGTTTCGTGCCCCTTTCTACTTTTTCCCAGCCTCAGGAATGTGATTTTAATAAAACACGATATACTCTTCCCATGTCAAGGCTTAAAGTGTAACTTATGTTGGCATGTGGTAACTTTTTAAACAGTTGCTTGGATAATATCAAGGGAATAAAACCTAAGAAATACTTCCTAAGTGTTTACATAATTAATTTGAAACCTGATCATTGCGTGATGCTTGCAAATGCTACTTGGCACATGATCCCATTTATGACATTATGCTGGGATGGACTTTCGTTTAAGAATTAAAGTGGATCATTTTGAGTCTTGGTCCTTGGGATTCAGTTAGGGTGAGAGAGGAGCAAGTGAACCTGCCAAATGTTGGATCTGAGGAAAGGAAACTGGTGTTAGAAATCATGATTTTGTTTTTAAAAAACTGAATGTTCCTCATAGCTTTTGTGTGACGTGAGATTATATTGCACATCTCATACAACAGAACTTAAATTTCCAAAATTCTAGCATGGGAAAACAAAAGGGAAGAATTATAAAAAACATGGAGGTCATAATGTACATTGATCTAACGTCAACAATTTGTCTGGCACCAAATGTATTATCAATGTGTTGTTTTTGGAGATAAGAAGGTTTTGTTCTTAGAAAGAATGGTAAACTAACCCTCAGATGAAGGCAGACAAGGGGACAATATTCTTCTGATGTCATAAGTGGTTGTCAGTGGTCATTGGCTAAGAGAGGGTAGACAGGTAGAGAGGATAGACATAGCATTGACAGCCAATCCCCCAGGGACATTAACAGGGACAGGAGGGTACCAAGAGCAAGGGCAATGAGTCACCAGGAGTTCCCCTACATCAGCTCAAATGAAGAACAAAGGCAACTGGCACCAAAGACAACCAGGAAAGAATTAACGATATCTGGGTAGTGGGAGTGTGCTGCCTCTACTCCTCCATTCTACAAAAAGGCTTAAGTGAAGTGTTTTCACATATCATGGTTGTATACTTTCTTTATCCAATTAACTAATGTAACATACTTAAACTGTCACTTCTTCAGAAGCTCAATAAGCTATCAGAAAATTACGAGAGATTGTCAACTCCCAATATTAGGTAACTCGTAGAATCATAGAATCCCTACAATGTGGAAGCAGGCTATTCGACCCATCAAGCCCCCAATGCAACCCTCTGAATAGCATCCAACCCAGACTATACCCCCTACCCTACCCTTAGCCTTGATTTGGAGGAAGTGTACAAGTTAAAAATCACACAGCACCAGGTTATAGTCCAACAGGTTTATTTGGAAGCACTAGCTTTCGGAGTGCTGCTCCTGCATTAGGTGGTTGTAATCCCCATTTAATGCTCTGAAACACAGGAAGGAAATGTTGGCCTTAGAGAATGAACAGAATAAATTCACCAGAATGGTATTGGGGAGTAAGTAATCAGTTGTATTCCTTTCAGTTTGAGATGTTCAGAGGCAACAGTCAGGCTGTTTAAAACGGTAAAGGAACTAATTAGATATAAAGCAATGATTCCCTTTTATAGGGAGGACAGAAATAATCATAGATTATAACACACACTCAGGTTCACACACACATGTAAGTTCACACTTGCATTCATCCTCAGGCTCACACTCACACTCATACTCACACTTAGACTTACACTCAATCATACTCACACTCAGGATCACACTTACACATGTGTAATTATCCCCTAAGTATTTGAGATGCTGAAAGTTGTTGCAATTGAGAAGATTGAAAAAATTGCACATGTTCAGGAACACTTCTTTCTATTATCCAACGGCCTGGGTTAGGGACTAAATCTTAACAGAAATTTGCTAAATGTTATTTCTATCAAGATTCCTGAAGAGTCTGCCTGTAGTAGTCCAATTCTCCCACTCTGTGTTGGTGGAAGTTTGCTGCTAAGTCTGCGTGGAGAAATGGAGGCAGGAAAATACAAGACAAGGTCTTTTGGGGACATAGAGCTGACAGGAGTGACGTGTCAAGTAATTATGTTAACACAGGTGTTCGTTTTTCCTCACCAGCTGGGGCTGAATGTCTGTCTAGCCACAATGACAAACTTCAGGATCCAGACTGTGGCCATCCTGAATGCTGCAGGATGTTTTATGGCCCAGGATGAGAAGTGAGCAGTTTTCTGCAGCATGGACACTCTCTGGATAAGCTACAGGTGACTGCTATTTGTGGTGACTAGATCTCAGCTTTCCAGAGAATCACAACCTTACTGTTGTATCACAATCATCAGTGGGATAGAATCGTGATGTGAGTAGAAGGTGGTTGGGGCAAGAGTGCAGACTGCGCATTTACAGTGTTATATTCCATTCAGCATGTTATATTAAATACAATTAATTACAATTTCAGAGGGTTCTGAAGAAGTCATTGGACTCAAAAAATTAACTCTGTTTCTCTTATCACAGATGCTGGCAGACTTGTGGAGTTTCTCCAACAATTTCTGATTTTATTTTCGATCTCCAGCACTTGCAATATTTTATGGATCATTTGCAGGTTAAATAAACATATGAAAGTGCTGGAGCCTAAACCTCATACACGTGAATTAAAGGTGGATGTGAAGGGCCAGACGGTCTTGTTACTAAATTTACTGACAACACAAAGTTGGAATGGATAGTGAGTTGTGAAAGAAAACATAGTGAGGCAACAAAGGGATGGCGATAGGTTAGTGGAATGAGCAAAGATCTCGACAATGGTGTATAACGTGGGAAAATGTGAAATGGCCCATTTTGACCAAAAGAATGAAGAAGGAGCACGTTACCAAACAGTGAGAAGCTGTAAAGATGCCGAGGAATCTGGGTATCTTAGTACATGACTCACAAATTGCTCAGTGTGCAGGTTAAGCACATAATTAGGAAAGCTAATAGAATGCTATTATGTATTGGAAGGAATTGAATAGAAAAGTTGGGAGAATGACATGGTCACTCAGAGGGCAGCATGGTGGCTCAGAGGGTGACACGGTGTCTCAGAGGGTGGCAAGTTGTATCTCAGAAGTGGCACGGTGGCTCAGTGATTGGCACTGCTGCCTCACAGCACCAGAGACCCAGGTTCGATTCCAGCCTTGGGTGACTGCCTGTGTGGAGTTTGCACATTCTCCCCGTGTCTGCATGGGTTTCCTCCAGGTGCTCTGGTTACCCTCCATGATTCAGTGATGTGCAGTTTAGGTGAATTGGCCATTCTAAATTGCCCATTGTGTTCAAGGATGTGTTAGTCAGGGGAAATGTACAGTAATAGGTTAAGAGAATGGGTGTGAGTTGGAACTTCTTCGGAGGATCAGTGTGGACTTGTTGGGCCAAATGGCCTGTTTCCACACTGCAGAGATTCTATGTATTCTTTAGTTACACAGAGCATTGGTGAGACCACATCTGTATTGTATACAGTACTGGTCACCTTATTTATGAAAGGATACAATTACATTGGACCTAGTTCAGAGAGAGTTTACCAGACTAATACCTGGATTGGGGTGGTTGTCTTAGGGGGAAAGGTTGAACAGGCTGGGTGTCTATGATCTGAAGTTCAGAGGAATAAGAGTCATAGGGGTATAGAGCTATACAGCACAGAAACAGTTCCTTCAGCCCAACTCATCCATGCTGACCAGATTTCCTAAATTAATCTAGTCCCATTTGCCAACATTTGGCCCATATCTCTCCAAACCCTTCCTATTCATATACCCATCCAATGCCTTTTCAATGTTGTAATTGTACCAGCCTCCACCACTTTCTCTGGCAGCTCATTCCATACACGTACCACCCTCTGCGTGAAAAAGTTGCTCCTTCAGTCCCTTTCAAATCTTTCCCCTCTTGCTTAAACCTGTGCCCTCTAATTTTAGACTCTCCTGCGCTGGGGAAAAGACTTTTGACTATTCAGTCAATTTCTGAGCTGTCAGAGGAAGTGGTGGAGGCTGGTATAATTACAATATTTAAAAGGCATCTGGATGGGTAATTTGAATAGGAAAGGGTTAGAGGGAGAAGGGCCGGGTGCTGGCAAATGGAACAAGATTAATTTAGGATATCTGGTTCGCATGGATGAGTTGGACTGAAAGGTCTGTTTCCGTGCTGTCCAGGTCTACGGCTCAGTAACTCTATGATTCTGTCTGCAGTAGACAAAAGTTACAAGACTTTAATGAAAGCTTCAGTTACGCTGTCCGCATAAAAAGAAATGATTCGAAGTGGACCGTGTGGATGTTAAGCATCACGTTGGACAAATCTGATTGAATTATTTTGGGAGATAGATGGGAGAAGGCAATGAATGTATCAAACATGAATGATTGATAGGCCTGTGATAAATCTGCAGGAAGATACTCTTTGGGAGATTATTACAGAAGATTAATTGGCATGAAATTAGTGGAGGAGAAAGTGAGGACTGCAGATGTTGGAGATCAGAGCTGAAAATGTGTTGCTGGAAAAGCGCAGCAGGTCAGGCAGCATCCAAGGAGCAGGAGAATCGACGTTTCGGGCATCAGCCCTTCTTCAGGAGTTAGTGGAGGCTAATAAACCTGATTAAAAATTGTTTATGAAGGGGAAAGCAGAGGAGAGAAGCTATTTATTTCAGAGTGCTGAATATGGGTGGCATTCTGTGGTTACTTCTGTATATTAATAAATTCAATGTCAGATCTGGACACAGTGAAACTTGGAGATGATTCAAAATGGGGAGGTTTAGTTTATCTCTGAGAAAAACCAAAGAAAGCTACGAATGGACAATTATAATCTGGGTAAATGGGCAAATAAAAAGTGGCAGATAGAATTCAATGTTAGCAAATTTGAGGTGAGACATTTTGTTTAAAATAAAAGAAATACTAATCATAGTCTGAGGGGAAACAGGCTTAGTGTTGTGGAAAAGCACAGAATTCATGGCTACAAGATTTACAGAAAATCTTTCAAACAATGAACCCATTGCCACTTCCACCTGAAAGGACAAGGGCAGCAGGGACATGGGAAGACCACCCCACCAGATGCAAATTCCCCTCTAAGTCTCTCTCATCCTGACTTAGAAATATATTGTTGCTCCTTCACTGTCACTGGATCAAAATCCAGGAATTCCCTCTCCAAGGGCATTGTGGGTCAACCTACAACACATGGACTGCAACTGTTCAAGAAGGCAACTCACCCCCACCTTCTCAAGGGGCAACTAGGGACAGGCAATAAATACTGGCCCAGCCCATTTCCCATTAGTGAGTTTAAAAAAAGTAGTTAAGTTGAAAGGTATAGAATATAAACAATACATTTAAATAAAACCTTAATAAGACTCAATGACTGTGTAAAGAAAACAGATTTTAGAGTGAATCACTGGGGTGACCTCTGGTATGAAGAATTACAAAGCATTACAAACACAGAATTTCTATCATTAAAACAAAATGCACATTACAAGCAGATAGGATTCAGAGGTTTGTCAGATGATGGAAGAACAGAAAGTGCAGGTCAGAGCAAACTGTTTCCATTGATGTTGGAGTTAGGGCCAATGGATATAAGCTTAGAATTAGGATAAAAGACAAGAGAAACATTCTCACAAAGAGAGTCACAAGGCTCTTGAAATCACTTACAAAATCAGTGTTTGCAGCAGAGACTGTTAGATTAGGCAATGTAACATAGGGGTGAAGGTACAGCAGGATGTAAGGACAAGACCTGTTGCTGACATGGAGGGAAATTAAGGTAGACAGGTTGGACCGAATGACCTGTTTCCACGTTCTCAGTTCAACCTAAATATGTTGTGGGGAATAAATAGAAAGAACCCAGTGACCTGCAGGTTTTATTGATGTATTTATAGAGCTGGAATGCTTTAAGCAGGACACTGACATTTAATACCCTCTGACTGTAACCCGGGCAAGACCATGAGTAGAAACAGTGCAGACTCAAGAATTTAAAAATGAAGAAACTTATGGACTATATTTTTCAATTCAAAATGTTTGCTGCGACAGCAGATCCAATATAGTGTCATTGTTTAATCTTCGGACATGCTGACAGGGAGTTTGCAGAAAAGAAAAGGCACTGGCTCTTTGTCTGTAAGAGAACCCAAGTAAAGTACGTAGACAGAGCACATGACTGGTGTCAACGCAGGCAGCTCCCTCAGAGTGTACGTGCATTCTAAAAGCAGAGTTTGCCTCCTGGGACTGGTTATGTGCTGTAACTTGACCAGCTGAAGTGGTAATGCACCGATGTTACAGCTTGGAATTTCAGTAAATGACGGAATAGCTCTGCCTGAAATGTTCCTACCCTTTACAAGCAGTGAGATGGAAAATGACTAAAAATGGTTAGCTGTCATTAACATCACATTCACAAAATATTTAGCAGTGGGTTTACAGAATCAGTTGAAAACATTAAGAGCTGGTTATTTTATTGGTAGCAGATGAATTACTGTAGGCAGTTAAAGAACTCAATTACATCTATTCATATGAACAAGATAATTTATGGTGATGCAACATATCAATTTTTTTCCTGGAATTTCTACTTTAGTTCTGGGGATCAGATTCCAGGTTTAAATTATATTTGAAAAAAAAATAGGCACGGTTTGGTGTTGCAATATTCTTATAATTCTGCCAATGGATCTTGTAGCTAGGAGCAACATTTTATTGATTTTCATCTGTCCCTACTCACTGTGCCCGTTGTGGAATTTGTTCCAATCTGCAGCCTTCCTAACATACTGACAAATCAGCTCAGTCAGAACTACTGTGTGACACAAACTCTGTGATAACTCCAATCATCAGAAGCCCCCAACAGAAAGAGACATTCCATTCGATCACAACACGCACCAGTCACATAGTGTCAACAAGTCTCAACATCTCAAATACAATTTCACAGACAGGAAATTTGCCTAATCAGCTTAATCACAAATACCAAGATGAATGATAATAAAAGATTACATGTTTCCATAGAATGTTTTTGATTTGAATAGTTTGACTGAATTTATCCTAACACCAGCTCATGGGGTTTAACTCTGGATGCGATAAGAACTTTTTAAAAATTTTATTCATTCATGGGAAATGGATATCACTGGCTAGACTGGCATTTATTAACCATTCCTAATTGCCCAAAGGACAGTTAAGAGTTAACATTAATGCTGTGGGTCTGGAGTCACATGTAGGCCAGACCAGATAAAGATGGCAGTTTCCTTCCCTAAAGGACATTAGTGATCCTGACAATTGATTCACGCTCATCATTAGACTTCTGATTCCAGAACTTTTTTAGTATTAGCTTCAAATTCCACCATCTGCCATGGCAGGATTTGAACCACAGTCCCTTGAATATTACCGAGGCCTCTGGATTAACAGACCATCACTCCCCTTGTAATAGCAGAAGCACATTCTCAGGAGAACAACTGCCAGAATCCAGGAGATAGGCAAAGAGAGGAAGGGCAGATAACATCCAGGAGCAGGGACAAGTTTATTGTAGTTTTCACAAAAATAGGCGAGAGGCATGGAATTTAACTAACCCGAGAGTTACATGCAACAAAAATATAATTATCATATTCATTCCTTACAATCTGGTAATCTGGTGGAACAGCCCAATCCACAAAACAGGTTGATGAGTTCTACCAGGTAAAAACAATGACTGCAGATGCTGAAAACCAAATACTGGATTAGTGGTGCTGGAAGAGCACAGCAGTTCAGGCAGCATCCAACGAGCAGCGAAATCGACGTTTCGGGCAAAAGCCCTTCATCAGGAATACCAGTCAAGTATGAGCGATGAGAGCAGTGCTCAGTGCTATGTCAGCCCTGCTCCTGGTTGTGATTTGGAGGATTTGAAGTTGATTTTATTGCTAGCCTTTGAAGAAAACAGACTTATTAGTCAGGGGTAAATATAGGGGCGTGGGTTTCTCTTCAGAGGGTCAGTGTGGACTTGTTGGGCCGAAGGGCCTGTCTCCACACTGTAGGTAATCTAATCTAATCTTAATCTTTTCCTTAACCATGAACTACTGCTGTGCAGCATGGGACAAAAACCACTTCCTCCTGACCACAAACTAGAAGCTGCCACTGGGATTCAGAAGGTAGACAGACAGGAGGCTGGAAGAACACAGCACGTCAGGCAGCATCAGGAGGTGGAGAGGTCAATGTCACAGGTGTAACCCTTCTTCAGGACTGGGGGTGGGGGTGAGGGGAGCTGCAGATAAAGGGTTGGGGGGTTTGGGGACAGGGGCGGAGTGGTGAGGTAGTGATAGGTGAACACAGGTATTGGGTGCAATCTGGCTGGTCGATCGGAGGAATGATTCCAGTTGGTAGCTGGAAGGAACGGGCTCCTCTCTTCCATTCCTCTGACTGCCCCTTCCTTCTGGATACATCCCTTCCATCGACCAACCAGGTCATACCTCTATCTGTGTTCACCTATCAGTACCTCACCACTCCATCCCTCTCCCCAACCCCCAACCCCCAACTCTCCTTTATCTGCAACTCCCCCTATACTGACCCCCAGTCCTGAAGAAGGGTTATACCCAAAGCGTCTCCTTCTCCACCTCTTGATGCTGCCTGGCCTGCTGTTTTCTTCCAGCCTCCTGCCTGTCTATGTTGGATTGCAGTGCCTGCAGTTTATTTTGTCTCTTGCTAGGATTCAGAAGGACAGTCTGACTCGGAATGGCACCGCCCTCCAATTGCGATGCCTTGCTCCATTGTATCTGCATTCTTTCCACACTGGTGTTACTGTACCAACGGCCCTCCAGACCGAGTGTAGGAGCAACTAAAGCCTGGTCGAAGTGACTGTTCCCAGCACAGCAAGATCGAGCAACTCAAAAACGGGTTCACAGAAATGTCAATGACCACTCTTGCCTCATTCTGACGGGTTTCAACTTGTCCAAATTCCATCAGCCTTCAGAAATACTGTTCAAAGCCACAAAAAATTGATTTGATTTTTATGTTTTTAATAATTCAGTTACAAGGTGTGGGGCCATCATTTAATGCCCATCCCGAACTCACCTTGAGAAGGGGATTATGAGTCACAGAGTGTGGTCATAGAGTCATAAAGGTTTACAGCATGGAAACAGATTCCTTGACCCAACTTGTACATGCCGCCCAGTTTTCACAATTAAACTAATCCCATTTGCCTGTGTTATGCAAATATCCATATCCCTCCAGACCTATCCCATCCATGAACCTGTCTAAATGTTGCTTAAATGACAAAATTGTACTCGCTCCCACCACCACCTATGGCAGCCTGTTCCCAAAACTTACAAAGAACAAAGAACATTGCAGTGCAGGAACAGGTCTTTCGGCCCCTCCAAGCCTGCGCTGATCCAGATCCTCTATCTAAACCTGCCACCTATGGATCTGTATCCCTTTGTTCTCTGCACAATCATGTATCTGTCTAAATGCATCGTAAATGACGCTATCGTTCTCACCCCTACCACCTCCGCTGGCAAGGCGTTCCAGGCACCCACCACCCTCTGCATGAAGAACTTTCCATGTTTATCTCCCCTAAACTTTTCCCCTTTGATCTCATGACTGTTAGTAATTGAGTCCCCCACTCTGGCTATCTACCTTGCTATCTACCCTGTCTCATGATTTTGTAGGCCTCAATTAGTCCCCCTCCCCCACCTCCCTTACAATGAAAATAATCCTAATCTACTCAACCACTCCTCACATCTAGCACCCTCCATACCAGCAACATCCTGGCGAACCTCCTCTGCACCCTCTCCAAAGCATCCACATCCTTTTGGTAATGTGGCGACCAGAACTGTATACAGTATTCCAAATGTGGCTGAACCAAAATCTGATACAACTGTAATATGACCTGCCAACACTTCCATTCTCTGTGTGGAAAAAGTTGGCCCTTTTGGACCCTTTTATATCTCTCCCCTCTCACCTTAAACCTAAGCCCTCTAGTTTTACACTCCCTCACCCTGGGGAAAAGCTTTATTTTTGCCCCTCATGATTTTCTAGACCTCAACAAGGTCACCCCTCAGTCTCCGATACTCCAGTGAAAAAGTCCCAGCCTGTCCAGCCTCTCCCTTGTACCTCAAACCTTCCATTGTAGGTAACATTCTGATCAATCGTTTCTACACTCTTTCTAGTTTAACAGCTATCTTGTCGAACCACTGCAAGCTAAGTTGCTATAGGTCGGCCCACAATGTTGTGAGGGAGGAAGATTTGGACCCAGGGTTGGTCTCTGCCATGACCCTCAGCACATCCTGGACCCTTTCAGAGGCCCCTTACAGGTCTCAGAGACCCTGAGGTCTGTTGCTGCCTTTACCCTCACATGGCCTTGGTGCAGACCTGTTTTACGAAAAATCAACAAGAAGATTACTGAGGGTTTTTTTCTGATCCTCCAGTTAGGAAAATATCACATTGACAAACCCTGCTAAAGATTTGCAGGTCTGGCAGCATCACAATACGTTCTGAGGAAGGGTGACTGGACTCAAATTTCAACTTTGATTTTTCTTCACAAATGCTGCCAGACCTGCTGAGCTTGTCCAGCAATTTCTGTTTTTGTTTCTGATTTACAGCATCCACAATTCTTTCGGTTTTTATCCCATTAAAGATTTCTCACTTGGTTGAAGATTTTTCAGGTATTACAATTAATTGGTAATGCAGGAGCTTTGAAGTAATGTGTTTTAGAATGTGCACAAAGTCAACAACAAGTGGTGAATACATTTCCTTAATCATATCCCTTCACTTTACAGTGCATAGGCTGGCTGGCAGACTTCGACCATCTTCAAGATATCGTAACTCCTTTGTTCGCTCAGAGAGTGGGGAACCTGTGGAGTTTTCTTCCACAGAAAGTGGTTGAAGTCAAAATGTTTAGTGTTTTCAAGAAAGAGATAGAGTCACAGAGTCATCGAGTCATAGAGACAGACACAGTTCTATGGACTAATGAGATCAAAGGATATGGGTCAGAAAGCAGGGACAGGGGACTGAGTTGGATGAGCAGCCATGGTCATATTAAATGGTGGAGCAGGCTCAAACAAAATAACAAAAAGAACAAAGAAAATTTACAGCCCAGGAACAGACCCATTGGCCCTCCCAGCTTGAGCCAATCCAAATCTACTGTCTAAACCTGTCACCCCGTTCCTAAGCATCTGTATCCCTCTGCTCCCCACGTACTCATGCATCTGTCCAGATGTATCTTAAATGAATTTACCGTGCCTGCCTCTACCACCTCTGCTGGCAACGCGTGGCAGAGACCCACCACCCTCTGTGTGAAGTACTTGCCGTGTGTATCTCCCTTAAACTTTTCACCTCTCACCTTGAAAGCGTGACCTCTCGTGATTGAATCCTTCACCCTGGGAAAAAGCTTATCTCTATCCACCCTGTCTATACTCTTCATGATTTTGTAAACCTCAATCAGGTCCCCACTCAATTTGCTTTTTTCTAATGAAAATAAACCTAACCTACTCAACCTCTCTTCATAGCTAGCACCTTCCTTACCAGGCAACATCCTCGTAAACCTTCTCTGCACCCTCTCCAAAGCGTCCACATCCTTTTGGTAATGTGGTGACCAGCTCTGTACACAGTATTCTAAATGTGGCCAAACCAACATTGTGTACAATGTTAACATGACTTGCCAGCTCTTATACTCAATACCCTGTCTGATGAAGGCAAGTATACCATATACCTTCTTGATCATTCTATCCACCTGTGCAGCAACCTTCAGGGTACAATGGACCTGAACTCCCAGATCTCTCTGCTCATCAACTTTTCCCAAGGCTCTTCTGTTTACTGTATAATTCGCTCTAGAATTAGACTTCCCAAAATGCATCAGCTCACATTTGCCTGGATTGAACTCCATCTGCCACTTCTCCGCTCAACTCTCCAATATTCTCTCTATATTCTCTCTATATTCTTTGACAGTTCCCTATACTTTCTGCTACTCCACCAATCTTTGTGTCATCTGCAAACTTACTGATCATACCAACAGCCCCCTCTTCCAGATCATTTATGTATATTACAAACAACAGTGGCCCCAGCACTGATCCCTGTGGGACACCACTGGTCACCTTTCTCCATTTCGAGAAACTCCCTTCAACTACTACTCTCTGTCTCCTGTTGCTCAACTAGTTCTTTATCCACCGAGCTAGAACACCCTGCACACCATATGACTTCACTTTCTCCATTAGTCTACAATAGGGAATCTTATCAAACGCCTTACTAAAGTCCATGTATATGATATCAACAGCCCTTCCTTCATCTACCAACTTGGTCACTTCCTCGAAGAACTCTATTAAGTTGGTGAGGCACAATCTCCCCCGCACAAAACCATGTTGCCTATCACTGATAAGCCCATTCTTTTCTAAATATAAATAGATTTTATCCCTCAGTACTTTCTCCAGCACCCACCACCAATGTTAGGCTCACTGGTCTGTAGTTACCTGGAATATCCCTACGATCCTTCTTGTACAGGGGGACAACATGAGCAACCCTCCAGTCCTCTGGCACCTCACCTGTACTTAAGGATGCCACAAAGATATCTGTCAATGCCCCAGCTATTTCCTTTCTTGCCTCTTCTCGGCAACCTGGGATAGATCCCATCTGGTCTTGGGGATTTGTCCACCTTAATAAACTCTAGCCTACCCAACACATCTTCCCTACTTATGTCAACGTGATCCAGACTAATCAAACTTCTATCTCTAATCTCAACATTCATCATGTCCCTCTCCTCAGTGAACACTGATACAAAGTAATCATTCAGAATCTCACCCATTCTCTCAGGTTCGGCACACAGCCTTCCTTCATTATCCTTTAGTGGACCAATCCTTTCTCTAGTTACCCACTTGCTTCTTATATAAGAATAAAATGCTTTGGGATTCTCCTTAATCCTGCTCACTAAAGCTATTTCATGACCCCTTTTAGCCCGCTTGATTCCTTGTTTAAGCCTGGTCCTACTCTCCCGATATTCCTCCAGGGCCTGTTCTCTTCTTAGCAAGGGCTGAATGGCCTAGTCCTGCTCTTATTTTCTGTTTTTAATCACAAAACAATTTTTTATACTAATCTGTACAAACAAGATATTAAACTTTCACATGCAGAAATGTTAACTATTCAGTGTTTTCCAGTGTATATTATTGTGGTGAATTACTCGACCAGCTAAAGTATCTGCTTTGCCTGGTCTTTTAATCCAACTCAGAGATGCCATGTCAGGTGGCTTCATTGGGCCCAGTACCTTGAGCACAACAATGACGAAAGAACATGCATCTCCCTTTCATGCACAAGATGCCCCAAAGTTCTTTACAACCAACAAGGTACTTCTGAAGCCCAGTCAGTGTTTTAATGCAGGGGGCTGTCCACAGCAACACTCTCACAAGCAATGCGATAAGTGATCTTCTGTTTTATTGTTTGAGGGATAAATATTGGTCAGCAACTCTGGGAGAACTCTTCAGCCCTGGCCCTCCTCTCAGGGGGATGTAAGATGCCATATGACACTATCTCAAAGAAGATTAGGGAAGGCTTCTGCCTGGCCAAATATCCCTCCATCAAAATGATAAAAAAACAAAGAACTGCAGAGGCTGGAAATCAGAAATTGCTGGAAAGTCTCAGCAGGTCTGGCAGCATCTGTCAAAAACAAAGTGAGTTAATGTTTCAGGTCCACTGCTATTTTCTAGCAATTTATGTTTTATTTAAAATTGATTAGCTGGTCATTAAGGCATGATGTATATGGGAGCTTGCTGTGCAGAAACTGACTGCCGTTGTCCCTACACTACCTCAGTGACTACTCTTCAGAATATTTAATTAGCTGGAAAACGTTTTTAAACGTTTAGAGGTTTATGAAAGGCTATGCAAATGTCTTTTATTTCTCTTCCAACTATTGGAGATGCTACACATTTCTGTTTGAGAGATTGTGTCGTAACTGACCCAATGCACATTTTAATCTATAGAACAATAGGAATACAACTATCAATGCTGGAAATCCAAAACAATACAGAAAATGCTGAGAATATACAGCAGGTCAGTTAGCTCCTTATATTTGAAAAATATGCGAACATTTTAGACATTTATCTTGCTGCTGAATGAAAATTGAAAATGTAGGAAGACAAGGGAAAGGTGCAGAGAGGAAATAGAGGCATCAGGCATTTAGCTGTTTGTGAGGAAGCACATGGACTGACTAACTAGAGAACACAATCAGGGACGGTTCACTGAGACCAAAGATCATTTTCATTAGTTAATGGACAAAACTGATTAAATTTATTCATTGTAGTTGTAAAAATATTCAAAGTCTCATGGTCAAAATGTCTGTGAATGTTTTAAAATTTGCATTGGTTTGTACTGAATTGAAATTGCAGAATTGGCTCATGTGGCTAAAGGGAACAAGGGATATCGGGGGAGGGTGGGATAATGATCAGCTATGATTATGTTGAATGGTGGAGCAGACCAGAGGGGCTGAATGGCCTACTCCTGTTCTTGCCTTCTATCATGACATTGAGGTAGGGAAATACTAAATAACTAAGGTAGGCGCTGCAAAATCAACAGGGCCACAATCATTGGATGTAGTCCTTCAGCACAAGACAACACCCAAATGGTGTTTCACAAGTTTGTTGTCAAATTGAGTTTCATACTGAGACCCTCAAGGGGCTATTCATTAAGATATTAGGGAAGTATTCAGGATTGAAATGTCAGAGAGGAGGACAGTGAGGAGAGAGGCAGAGATATACCAGGCAGGGAATGTAGGCTGGCGGATTAGTGGTGCTGGAAGAGCACAGCAGTTCAGGCAGCATCCAACGAGCAGCGAAATCGACGTTTCGGGCAAAAGGATGAAGGGCTTTTGCCCGAAACATCGATTTCGTTGCTCGTTGGATGCTGCCTGAACTGCTGTGCTCTTCCAGCATCACTAATCGAGTATTTGGTTTTCAGCATCTGCAGTTATTGTTTTTACAATGGAGGCTGGCAATCTTGTCAACTGAAGGCATGGGAATCAGTGAGAGCAGGAATCAGGAGCACTGGGATCAGGGACACAGGGATCAGGGACACAGGGATCAGGGACACATGGATCAGGGACACAGGGATCAGGGATCAGGGGCACAGGGATCAGGGGCACAGGGATCATGAGCACAGGGATCAGTGAGCACAGGGATCAGAGAAACAGGGATCAGGGAACACATGGATCAGTGAGCACATGGATCAGGGAACATATGGATCAGGGAACATATGGATCAGGGAACATATGGATCAGGGAACATATGGATCAGTGAGCATAGGAATCAGTGAGCATAGGAATCAGTGAGCACAGGGATCAGGGGCACAGGGATCAGGGGCACAGGGATCAGTGAGCACATGGATCAGTGAGGACAGGGATCAGTGGAATAGGGATCAGGGCAACAGGGATCAGAGGCACAGGGATCAGTGAGCACAGGGATCAGTGAGCTCAGGGATCAGTGAGCACAGGGATCAGGGAGCACAGGGATCATGGGCACAGGGATCAGGGAGCACAGGGATCAGTGAGCACAGGGATCAGGGGCACAAGGGTCAGTGAGCACAGGGATCAGTGAGCACAGGGATCAGTGAGCACAGGGATCAGTGAGCACAGGGATCAGTGAGCACAGGGATCAGGGGCACAGGGATCAGTGAGCACAGGGATCAGCAGCACAGGGATCAGTGAGCACAGGGATCAGGGGCACTGGGATCAGGGAACAAATGGATCAGTGAGCACAGGGATCAGGGAGCACAGGGATCAGTTACCACTGGAATCAGGGGCACAGGGATCAGTGAGCACGCGGATCAGCGGCACAGGGATCAGGGGAATAGGGATCAGGGGACCATGGATCAGGGGAACAGGGATCAGTGAGCACAGGGATCAGTGGGCACAGGGATCGGGGCATAGGGGATCAGGGGCACAGGGATCAGTGAGCACAGGGATCAGGGGCACAGGGACCAGGGGCACAGGGACCAGGGGCACAGGGACCAGGGGCACAGGGACCAGGGAACACATGGAGCAGTGAGCACAGGGATCAGGAGCACAGGGATCAGTGAGCACAGGGATCAGTGAGCACAGGGATCAGCGGAATAGGGATCAGTGAGCACAGGGATCAGTGAGCACAGGGATCAGTGAGCACAGGGATCAGGGGTACAGGGATCAGGGGAACAGGGATCAGTGAGCACAGGGATCAGGGGCACAAGGATCAGGGGCACAGGGATCAGGGGCACAGGGATCAGGGGCACAGGGATCAGGGGAACAGGGATCAGGGAACACATGGATCAGTGAGCACAGGGATCAGGGGCACAGGGATCAGGGACACAGGGATCAGGGACACAGGGATCAGGGAACATATGGATCAGTGAGTACAGGGATCAGTGAGCACAGGGATCAGTGAGCACAGGGATCAGGGGCACAGGGATCAGGGGCACAGGGATCAGTGAGCACAGGGATCAGTGAGCACAGGGATCAGTGAGCACAGGGATCAGGGGCTCAGGGATCAGGGGCACAGGAATCAGTGAGCACAGGAATCAGGAGCACAGGAATCAGGGGCACTGGGATCAGTGAGCACAGAGATCAGTGAGCACAGGGATCAGTGAGCACAGGGATCGGAGCACAGGGCACAGTGAGCACAGGAATCAGGGGTACAGGGATCAGTGAGCACAGGGATCACGGGCACAGGGATCAGGGGCACAGGGTTCACGGGCACAGGGATCAGGGGCACAGGGATCAGGGGCACAGGGATCAGGGGCACAGGGATCAGCGAGCACAGGGATCAGCGAGCACAGGGATCAGGGGCACAGGGATCAGTGAGCACAGGGATCAGGGGCACAGGGATCAGGGGCACAGGGATCAATGAGCACAGGGATCGGGGCACAGGGATCAATGAGCACAGCGATCAGGGGCACAGGGAACAGTGAGGACAGGGATCAGTGAGCACAGGAATCAGTGAGCACAGGAATCAGGAGCACAGGAATCAGGGGCACTGGGATCAGGGGCACTGGGATCAGGGGCACTGGGATCAGGGGCACTGGGATCAGTGAGCACAGGGATCAGTGAGCACAGGGATCAGTGAGCACAGGGATCAGTGAGCACAGGGATCAGGGGCACAGGGATCAGTGAGCACAGGGATCAGCAGCACAGGGATCAGTGAGCACAGGGATCAGGGGCACTGGGATCAGGGAACAAATGGATCAGTGAGCACAGGGATCAGGGAGCACAGGGATCAGTTACCACTGGAATCAGGGGCACAGGGATCAGTGAGCACGCGGATCAGCGGCACAGGGATCAGGGGAATAGGGATCAGGGGACCATGGATCAGGGGAACAGGGATCAGTGAGCACAGGGATCAGTGGGCACAGGGATCGGGGCATAGGGGATCAGGGGCACAGGGATCAGTGAGCACAGGGATCAGGGGCACAGGGACCAGGGGCACAGGGACCAGGGGCACAGGGACCAGGGGCACAGGGACCAGGGAACACATGGAGCAGTGAGCACAGGGATCAGGAGCACAGGGATCAGTGAGCACAGGGATCAGTGAGCACAGGGATCAGCGGAATAGGGATCAGTGAGCACAGGGATCAGTGAGCACAGGGATCAGTGAGCACAGGGATCAGGGGTACAGGGATCAGGGGAACAGGGATCAGTGAGCACAGGGATCAGGGGCACAAGGATCAGGGGCACAGGGATCAGGGGCACAGGGATCAGGGGCACAGGGATCAGGGGAACAGGGATCAGGGAACACATGGATCAGTGAGCACAGGGATCAGGGGCACAGGGATCAGGGACACAGGGATCAGGGACACAGGGATCAGGGAACATATGGATCAGTGAGTACAGGGATCAGTGAGCACAGGGATCAGTGAGCACAGGGATCAGGGGCACAGGGATCAGGGGCACAGGGATCAGTGAGCACAGGGATCAGTGAGCACAGGGATCAGTGAGCACAGGGATCAGGGGCTCAGGGATCAGGGGCACAGGAATCAGTGAGCACAGGAATCAGGAGCACAGGAATCAGGGGCACTGGGATCAGTGAGCACAGAGATCAGTGAGCACAGGGATCAGTGAGCACAGGGATCGGAGCACAGGGCACAGTGAGCACAGGAATCAGGGGTACAGGGATCAGTGAGCACAGGGATCACGGGCACAGGGATCAGGGGCACAGGGTTCACGGGCACAGGGATCAGGGGCACAGGGATCAGGGGCACAGGGATCAGGGGC
This sequence comes from Chiloscyllium punctatum, assembly GCF_047496795.1. Taxonomy (NCBI): domain Eukaryota; kingdom Metazoa; phylum Chordata; class Chondrichthyes; order Orectolobiformes; family Hemiscylliidae; genus Chiloscyllium; species Chiloscyllium punctatum. Next base: position 1,966,292 of record NC_092754.1, on the reverse strand, counting down.
ACAGGGATCAGCGAGCACAGGGATCAGCGAGCACAGGGATCAGGGGCACAGGGATCAGTGAGCACAGGGATCAGGGGCACAGGGATCAGGGGCACAGGGATCAATGAGCACAGGGATCGGGGCACAGGGATCAATGAGCACAGCGATCAGGGGCACAGGGAACAGTGAGGACAGGGATCAGTGAGCACAGGAATCAGTGAGCACAGGAATCAGGAGCACAGGAATCAGGGGCACTGGGATCAGGGGCACTGGGATCAGGGGCACTGGGATCAGGGGCACTGGGATCAGTGAGCACAGGGATCAGTGAGCACAGGGATCAGTGAGCACAGGGATCGGAGCACAGGGCACAGTGAGCACAGGAATCAGGGGTACAGGGATCAGTGAGCACAGGGATCACGGGCACAGGGATCAGGGGCACAGGGATCAGGGGCACAGGGATCAGGGGCACAGGGATCAGCGAGCACAGGGATCAGGGGCACAGGGATCAGTGAGCACAGGGATCAGGGGCACAGGGATCAGGGGCACAGGGATCAGGGGCACAGGGATCAGGGGCACAGGGATCAATGAGCACAGGGATCGGGGCACAGGGATCAATGAGCACAGCGATCATGGGAATAGGGATCAGGGTAACAGGGATCAGGGAACACATCGATCAGGGAGCACATGGAATGGGGAGCACAGGGATCAGGGGCACAGGGATCAGAGGCACAGGGATCAGTGAGCACAGGGATCAGTGAGCACAGGGATTAGTGAGCACAGGGATCAGGGGAACAGGGATCAGGGGAACAGGGATCAGGGGAACAGGGATCAGGGGACACATGGAATGGGGAGCACAGGGATCAGGGGCACAGGGATCAGCGGCACAGGGATCAGCGAGCACACAGATCAGCGAGCACACGGATCAGCGAGCACACGGATCAGCGAGCACAGGGATCAGGGGAATAGGGATCAGGGGAATAGGGATCAGGGGAACATGGATCAAGGGAACAGGGATCAGTGAGCACAGGGATCAGTGAGCACAGGGATCGGGGGCACAGGGATCGGGGGCACAGGGATCGGGGGCACAGGGATCGGGGGCACAGGGATCAGTGAGCACAGGGATCAGGGGCACAGGGATCAGGGAACACATGGAGCAGTGAGCACAGGGATCAGGAGCACAGGGATAAGGGACACAGGGATCAGGGAGCACAGGGATCAGTGAGCACAGGGATCAGTGAGCACAGGGATCAGTGAGCACAGGGATAAGGGACACAGGGATCAGTGAGCACAGGGATCAGTGAGCACTGGGATCAGTGAGCACTGGGATCAGTGAGCACTGGGATCAGCAGAATAGGGATCAGGGGCACAGGGATCAGGGATCACATGGATCAGTGAGCACAGGGATCAGTGAGCACAGGGATCAGGGAACACAGGGATCAGGGAACACAGGGATCAGGGAACACAGGGATCAGTGAGCACAGGGATCAGTGAGCACAGGGATCAGGGGCACAGGGATCAGTGAGCACAGGGATCAGTTACAACTGGAATCAGGGGCACAGGGATCAAGGGCACAATGATCAGGGGCACAGGGATCAGGGGCACAGGGATCAGGGGCACAGGGATCAGGGGCACAGGGATCAGGGGCACAGGGGTCAGGGGAACAGGGGTCAGGGGAACAGGGGTCAGGGGAACAGGGGTCAGTGAGCACAGGGATCAGTGAGCACAGGGCACAGTGAGCACAGGAATCAGGGGCACAGGGATCACGGGCACAGGGATCAGGGGCACAGGGATCAGCGAGCACAGGGATCAGTGAGCACAGGGATCAGGGGCACAGGGATCAGGGGCACAGGGATCAGTGATCACAGTGATCAGGGGAATAGGGATCAGGGTAACAGGGATCAGGGAACACATGGATCAGGGAGCACATGGAATGGGGAGCACAGGGATCAGGGGCACAGGGATCAGTGGGCACAGGGATCAGGGGCACAGGGATCAGGGGCACAGGGATCAGTGGGCACAGGGATCAGTGGGCACAGGGATCAGTGAGCACAGGGATCAGGGTAACAGGGATCAGGGAACACATGGATCAGGGAACACATGGATCAGGGAACACATGGATCAGGGAACATATGGATCAGGGAACATATGGATCAGTGAGCATAGGAATCAGTGAGCACAGGGATCAGGGGCACAGGGATCAGGGGCACAGGGATCAGTGAGCACATGGATCAGTGAGCACAGGGATCAGTGGAATAGGGATCAGGGCAACAGGGATCAGAGGCACAGGGATCAGTGAGCACAGGGATCAGGGGCACAGGGATCAGGGAGCAGAGGGATCATGGGCACAGGGATCAGGGAGCACAGGGATCAGGGGCATAGGAATCAGTGAGCACAGGGATCAGCGGCACATGGATCAGTGAGCACAGGGATCAGGGAACACGGGGATCAGGGGCACAGGGATCAGTGAGCACAGGGATCAGTGAGCACAGGGATCAGGGGCACAGGGATCAGTGAGCACAGGGATCAGCGGCACAGGGATCAGTAAGCACAGGGATCAGGGGAACAGGGATCAGGGGCACTGGGATCAGGGAACAAATGGATCAGTGAGCACAGGGATCAGTGAGCACAGGGATCAGCGGCACAGGGATCAGTAAGCACAGGGATCAGGGGCACTGGGATCAGGGAACAAATGGATCAGTGAGCACAGGGATCAGTGAGCACAGGGATCAGTGAGCACAGGGATCAGGGGCACAGGGATCAGTAAGCACAGGGATCAGGGGAACAGGGATCAGGGGCACTGGGATCAGGGAACAAATGGATCAGTGAGCACAGGGATCAGGGAGCACAGGGATCAGTTACAACTGGAATCAGGGGCACAGGGATCAGGGAGCACAGGGATCAGTTACCACTGGAATCAGGGGCACAGGGATCAGCGGCACAGGGATCAGTGAGCACACGGATCAGCGAGCACGCGGATCAGCGGCACAGGGATCAGGGGAATAGGGATCAGGGGAACATGGATCAGGGGAACATGGATCAGGGGAACATGGATCAGGGGAACATGGATCAGTGAGCACAGGGATCAGTGGGCACAGGGATCAGTGGGCACAGGGATCAGTGGGCACAGGGATCGGGGCACAGGGGATCAGGGGCACAGGGATCAGTGAGCACAGGGATCAGGGGAATAGGGATCAGGAGAACAGGGATCAGGGGCACAGGGACCAGGGGCACAGGGACCAGGGGCACAGGGACCAGGGAACACATGGAGCAGTGAGCACAGGGATCAGGAGCACAGGGATAAGGGACACAGGGATAAGTGAGCACAGGGATCAGTGAGCACAGGGATCAGGGAGCACAGGGATCAGGGAGCACAGGGATCAGGGAGCACAGGGATCAGTGAGCACAGGGATCAGGGGCACAGGGATCAGGGGCACAGGGATCAGTGAGCACAGGAATCAGTGAGCACAGGAATCAGGAGCACAGGAATCAGGGGCACAGGGATCAGTGAGCACAGGGATCAGTGAGCACAGGGATCAGTGAGCACAGGGATCGGAGCACAGTGCACAGTGAGCACAGGAATCAGGGGTACAGGGATCAGTGAGCACAGGGATCACGGGCACAGGGATCAGGGGCACAGGGATCAGGGGCACAGGGATCAGCGAGCACAGGGATCAGGGGCACAGGGATCAGTGAGCACAGGGATCAGCGAGCACAGGGATCAGGGGCACAGGGATCAATGAGCACAGCGATCAGGGGCACAGGGAACAGTGAGGACAGGGATCAGGGGCACAGGGATCAGTGATCACAGTGATCAGGGGAATAGGGATCAGGGTAACAGGGATCAGGGAACACATGGATCAGGAAGCACATGGAATGGGGAGCACAGGGATCAGGGGCACAGGGATCAGTGGGCACAGGGATCAGTGGGCACAGGGATCAGTGGGCACAGGGATCAGGGGCACAGGGATCAGTGAGCACAGGGATCAGGGGCACAGGGATCAGGGGCACAGGGATCAGGGGCACAGGGATCAGTGAGCACAGGGATCAGGGGCACAGGGATCAGTGAGCACAGGGATCAGTGAGCACAGGGATCAGTGAGCACAGGGATCAGTGAGCACAGGGATCAGGGGCACAGGGATCAGGGGCACAGGGATCAGTGAACACAGGGATCAGTGAACACAGGGATCAGTGAGCACAGGGATCAGGGGCACAGGGATCAGGGGCACAGGGATCAGTGAACACAGGGATCAGTGAACACAGGGATCAGTGAGCACAGGGATCGGGGCACAGGGATCGAGGCACAGGGATCAGTGAGCACAGGGATCAGGGGCACAGGGATCAGGGGCACAGGGATCAGGGGCACAGGGATCAGGGAGCACAGGGATCAGTGAACACAGGGATCAGTGAACACAGGGATCAGTGAGCAAAGGGATCAGTGAGCAAAGGGATCAGTGAGCAAAGGGATCAAGGGCACAGGGATCAATGGCACAGGGATCAGTCAGCACAGGAATCAGGGACACAGGGATCAGTGAGCACAGGGATCAGTGGAATAGGGATCAGGGCAACAGGGATCAGAGGCACAGGGATCAGGGAACACAGGGATTAGTGAGCTCAGGGATCAGTGAGCACAGGGATCAGGGACACAGGGATCAGTGAGCACAGGGATCAGTGAGCACAGGGATCAGTGGGCACAGGGATCAGTGAGCACAGGGATCGGGGCACAGGGATCAGGGGCACAGGGATCAGGGAACATATGGATCAGTGAGCACATGGATCAGGGAACATATGGATCAGTGAGCACAGGGATCAGGGAGCACAGGGATCAGGGAGCACAGGGATCAGTGAGCACAGTGATCAGGGGCACAGGGATCGGAGCACAGGAATCGGAGCACAGGGATCGGAGCACAGGGATCGGAGCACAGGGCACAGTGAGCACAGGAATCAGGGGTACAGGGATCAGTGAGCACAGGGATCACGGGCACAGGGATCAGGGGCACAGGGATCAGGGAGCACAGGGATCAGGGGCACAGGGATCAGTGAGCACAGGGATCAGGGGCACAGGGATCAGGGGCACAGGGATCAGGGGCACAGGGATCGGGGCACAGGAAGCAGTGAGCACAGCGATCAGGGGCACAGGGAACAGTGAGGACAGGGATCAGTGATCACAGTGATCAGGGGAATAGGGATCAGGGTAACAGGGATCAGGGTAACAGGGATCAGGGGCATAGGAATCAGTGAGCACAGGGATCAGGGGCACAGGGATCAGTGAGCACAGGGATCAGGGGCACAGGGATCAGGGGCACAGGGATCAGGGGCACAGGGATCAGGGGCACAGGAAATCAGGGAACAAAATAGATCAGTGAGCACAGGGATCAGTGAGCACATGGATCGGGGAGCACATGGAATGGGGAGCACAGGGATCAGGGGCACAGGGATCAGTGGGCACAGGGATCAGTGGGCACAGGGATCAGTGGGCACAGGGATCAGGGGCACAGGGATCAGTGAGCACAGGGATCAGTGAGCACAGGGATCAGTGAGCACAGGAATCAGTGAGCACAGGGATCAGTGAGCAAAGGGATCAGTGAGCACAGGGATCAGTGAGCACAGGGATCAGGGAAACAAGGATCAGGGAAACAAGGATCAGGGAAACAGGGATCAGGGAGCACAGGGATCAAGGGCACAGGGATCAGTCAGCACAGGAATCAGGGACACAGGGATCAGTGAGCACAGGGATCAGTGGAATAGGGATCAGGGCAACAGGGATCAGAGGCACAGGGATCAGGGAACACAGGGATTAGTGAGCTCAGGGATCAGTGAGCACAGGGATCAGGGACACAGGGATCAGTGAGCACAGGGATCAGTGAGCACAGGGATCAGGGGCACAGGGATCAGGGGCACAGGGATCAGGGGCACAGGGATCAGGGAACATATGGATCAGTGAGCACATGGATCAGGGAACATATGGATCAGTGAGCACAGGGATCAGGGAGCACAGGGATCAGTGAGCACAGTGATCAGGGGCACAGGAATCGGAGCACAGGGATCGGAGCACAGGGATCGGAGCACAGGGATCGGAGCACAGGGATCGGAGCACAGGGATCGGAGCACAGGGCACAGTGAGCACAGGAATCAGGGGTACAGGGATCAGTGAGCACAGGGATCACGGGCACAGGGATCAGGGGCACAGGGATCAGGGAGCACAGGGATCAGGGGCACAGGGATCAGTGAGCACAGGGATCAGGGGCACAGGGATCAGGGGCACAGGGATCAGGGGCACAGGGATCGGGGCACAGGAAGCAGTGAGCACAGCGATCAGGGGCACAGGGAACAGTGAGGACAGGGATCAGTGATCACAGTGATCAGGGGAATAGGGATCAGGGTAACAGGGATCAGGGGCATAGGAATCAGTGAGCACAGGGATCAGGGGCACAGGGATCAGTGAGCACAGGGATCAGGGGCACAGGGATCAGGGGCACAGGGATCAGGGGCACAGGAAATCAGGGAACAAAATAGATCAGTGAGCACAGGGATCAGTGAGCACATGGATCGGGGAGCACATGGAATGGGGAGCACAGGGATCAGGGGCACAGGGATCAGTGGGCACAGGGATCAGTGGGCACAGGGATCAGGGGCACAGGGATCAGGGGCACAGGGATCAGTGAGCACAGGGATCAGTGAGCACAGGAATCAGTGAGCACAGGAATCAGTGAGCACAGGGATCAGTGAGCACAGGAATCAGTGAGCACAGGGATCAGTGAGCACAGGGATCAGTGAGCACAGGGATCAGGGAAACAAGGATCAGGGAAACAAGGATCAGGGAAACAGGGATCAGGGAGCACAGGGATCAGGGGCACAGGGATCAGGGGCACAGGGATCAGTGAGCACAGGGATCAGTGAGCACAGGGATCAGGGGCACAGGGATCAGGTAGCACAGGGATCAGGGGCATAGGAATCAGTGAGCACAGGGATCAGGGGCACAGGGATCAGTGAGCACAGGGATCAGTGAGCACAGGGATCAGGGAAACAAGGATCAGGGAAACAGGGATCAGGGAGCACAGGGATCAGGGGCACAGGGATCAGGGAGCACAGGGATCAGGGAGCACAGGGATCAGGGGCATAGGGATCAGGGGCACAGGGATCAGTGGGCACAGGGATCAGGGGCACAGGGATCAGGGGCACAGGGATCAGGGGCACAGGGATCAGTGAGCACAGGGATCAGTGAGCACAGGGATCAGGGGCACAGGGATCAGGGAGCACAGGGATCAGGGAGCACAGGGATCAGGGAGCACAGGGATCAGGGGCATAGGGATCAGGGGCACAGGGATCAGTGGGCACAGGGATCAGGGGCACAGGGATCAGGGGCACAGGGATCAGGGGCACAGGAAATCAGGGAACAAAATAGATCAGTGAGCACAGGGATCAGTGAGCACAGGGATCAGTGAGCACAGGGATCAGGGGAATAGGGATCAGGGGCACAGGGATCCGGGGCACAGGGATCCGGGGCACAGGGATCAGGGGCACAGGGATCAGGGGCACAGGGATCAGGGGCACAGGGATCAGGGGCACAGGGATCAGGGGCACAGGGATCAGGGGCACAGGTATCAGTAAGCACAGGGATCAGTGAGAACAGGGATCAGTGAGCAGAGGGAACAGTGAGCACAGGGATCGGGGCATAAGGATCAGGGGCACAAGGATCAGTGGGCACAGGGATCAGTGAGCACAGGGATCAGTGAGCACAGGGATCAGTGAGCACAGGGATCAGGGGAACAGGGATCAGTGAGCACAGGGATCAGTGAGCACAGGGATCAGTGAGCACAGGGATCAGGGGAACAGGGATCAGTGAGCACAGGGAACTGTGAGCACAGGGATCGGGGCACAGGGATCAGGGGCACAGGGATCAGGGGCACAGGGATCAGGGGCACAGGGATCAGGGGCACAGGGTTCAGTGAGCACAGGGAACAGTGAGCACAGGGATCAGTGAGCACAGGGAACAGTGAGCACAGGGATCAGGGGAACAGGGATCAGTGAGCACAGGGATCAGTGAGCACAGGGATCAGGGAGCACAGGGATCAGGGGCACAGGGATCAGTGAGCACAGGGAACAGTGGGCACAGGGATCGGGGCACAGGGATCAGTGAGCAGAGGGAACAGTGGGCACAAGGATCAGTGGGCACAAGGATCAGTGGGCACAAGGGTCAGGGACACAGGGGTCAGGGACACAGGGGTCAGGGACACAGGGGTCAGTGAGCACAGTGAACAGTGAGCACAGTGAACAGTGAGCACGGTGAACAGTGAGGACAGGGATCAGGGACACAGGGATCAGTGTGCACTGGGATCAGGGACACAGACATCAGGGACCAAAGGGATCAGTGAGCCCAGGGATCTGGGGCACAGGGATCAGTGAGCAAAGGGATCAGGGACACAGGGATCAGTGAGCACATGGATCAGTGGGCACAGGGGTCAGGGGCACAGGGGTCAGGGGCACAGGGGTCAGGGGCACAGGGGTCGGGGGCACAGGGGTCAGGGGCACAGGGGTCAGGGAGCACAGGGATCAGGGAGCACAGGGATCAGGGAGCACAGGGATCAGGGAGCACAGGGATCAGGGGCACAGGGATCAGGGGAACGGGGATCAGGGGCACAGGGATCAGGGGCACAGGGATCAGGGGCACAGTGAGTACAGGGATCAGGGGCACAGGGATCAGGGGCACAGGGATCAGGGGCACAGTGAGTACAGGGATCAGGGGCACAGGGATCAGTGAGCACAGGGATCAAGGGCACAGAGATCAGGGGCACAGGGATCAGGGGCACAGGGATCAGGGGCACAGGGATCAGTGAGCACAGGGATCAGTGAGCACAGGGATCAAGGGCACAGGGATCAGTGAGCACAGGGATCGGGACACAGGGATCAGTGAGCACAGGGATCAGGGGAATAGGGATCAGTGAGAACGGGGATCAGGGAGCCCAGGGATCAGGGAGCCCAGGGATCAATGAGGACAGGGATCGGGGCACAGGAAGCAGTGAGCACAGGGATCAGTGAGCACAGGGATCAGTGAGCACAGGGATCAGGGGCACAGGGATAAAGGATGAACTCTACTTTGAATCCAACTGCTAACTTGTAAAAAAGGCCACTTCTGTGAAACAGGAAAATATATTCTTTGAACAATAACGTACAAATAATGATAAGCATGAAAAAGGCATGAGCTCTCATATCGAAACAGGAAACACCTGGAACACCAAGTAACCATTCGTAAAAGAAACAGTCAGGAGCAGGTGTCCGGCACGTTATGTCGGTGAGCTCGGCGAAGGATCCATGACCTAATCCTTCGTGGTTAAACAGTTTGGAAGTGGGAAATGTTTCCTTTGTGCTGGAGTTATTTAGGAGCCCATATCTTATTGGCCTGATAGATTTATTTGCAGCTAAAACTTGGAACGTGATGGAACTGCGGGAAGATGTCTGGAGGCAGGAAGAACAGGGAAGGTGCCCTGACCAATAGCTATCCCAACAGTTGGAAGATAATAGCAGTGTTTCTTTGGAATTCCCTGATTATTTATATCAGTGCTGTGTGTGGGGTCACGTGCACACAGAGCAGCTGATGGCTCTCTGCTGTAACTGTGCCTGAACTTTGGAGGGCCTGTCTTAGCCATAAAGTATTTGATGAGGTGCAATATAAATGCAAATTTGACATCTTGCTCTAAAATGTTTGAAGGTCAAAAAGATGGGAAGTCTAATTCTCGAGCGAACTATACTGTAAACAGAAGAGCCTTGGGAAAAGTTGATGAGCAGAGAGATCTGGGAGTGTAGGTCCATTGTACTCTGAAGGTGGCTGCACAGGTGGATAGAGTGGTCAAGAAGGCATATAGTATGTTTGCCTTCATCGGATGGGGTATTGAGTATAGAGTGGGCAGGTCATGTTAAAATTGGACAAGACATTGGTTCGGCCATATTTAGAATACCGTGTACAGTTCTGGGCACCACATTACCAAAAGGATGTGGACACTTTGGAGAGGGTGCAGAGAAGGTTTACGAGGATGTTGCTGGTATGGAAGGTGCGAGCTATGAAGAGAGGTTGAGTAGGTTAGGATTCATTTCATTAGGAAAAAGGAGATTGAGGAGGGGACCTGACTGAAGTCTACAAAATCATGAAGGGTATAGACAGGGTGGAGAGAGAGAAGCTATTTCCAAGGATGTAGGATTCAAGAATGAGAGGTCATGCTTTTAAGGTGAGAGGTGAAACATTAAAGGGGGATACACGCAGCAAGTACTTTACACAGAGGGTGGTAGATGCCTGGAACGCGTTGCTAGCAGAGGTGGTAGAGGCAGGTACGGTAGATTCATTTAAGATGTGTCTGGACAGATGCATGAGTACGTGGGGAGCAGAGGGATACAGATGGTTAGGAACTGGGTGACAGGTTTAGACAGTAGATTTGGATCAGCTCAGGCTTGGAGGGCCGAAGGGTCTGTTCCTGGGCTGTAAATTTTCTTTGTTCTTTGTTATAAGATCCATGTTGTGGAAAAATAATTATGTTAAAAGCTATTGAATGGATTTGTTTGAGAATTGTTTGGAGGTTGTTTGAAATAGTCAGCCTGGGATGTTGAGTATTGGTTGATATAATAAAAAGTGATGTAATATAGGTAACTGGGTTTAAAACAAATATTGAGTCGATAGGAATTGTACTTCTTGAGTCTGATTTAAACTAATTCACAAAGTCCCTGACTCTCCCAGACAGAGGGACTGGCCACCAGGAATTATACCTCTTGGAAAACTGTTCAATTATCACAGCGGCAGGAAGTGGGCAGAGTGAAGTGAGTTATTTCTGGCTGGCTGCCAGCTGTCTCCTGACTGAAAATGTAGCCACAAGAAGCTTCAATTCCCCAGTGACAGACAGGACCTTGAAACACACTTAAAGAATTTCGCTTCATCTCCAATGTCAATACAGAGACAGGAGAAACAGTCCACAGGTTATTTTGCCCAGTTAGTCTATGCTTGACTTGAATTCCCTAAGTCATTCATTGTAACCCTGTTATGCCTTCCCCCTCATTTAATTGCCCAGCTTTCCCTGAAATGTTTCTCTGAGTATTCACTGTAACCATTTTGGAAAGATTGAGTTCTGCCTTCTCAGCATTTCCCTGGAGAAAGCTGTTTCTTTGGAATTCCATGTTGGATATCTAGGTGGTGATCTCATATTAATGGTCTCCACTTTGACTGTTCTCCAAACGAGGAAGCATTCTCTCTCAATCAGAACAGTCATAAACATATATTGCCTGCTGTCTGTAAACACAGCTCAGTCTTGGTGTTGTGGCAAAACCATATTGTCTAGAGAGCAGTGAGTGTCATTGAGCCATGCCTTGGGCAAGCAGGCCTTTAACAGATGCTGGTGTCAAATGAGGGCATTGCATTTATTTTGGAGCTGCTGATGTTCAAACTACTGACGCAAAATACTCAAAGCTGCAGCAAAACAACACAAACTTCATTGACTTTAATTTCTGTTTAAAGTAAACTTTAATTTTTAAGCTGTCCTAACTTGGAGAGAATGGGTTCTAACTTGAGTTTGTGCTATTTAATGTTCTAATAAATAAATTTTATTTCCAGGCCGAAGAGGAAATGAGTTATTAATTGAAATAAATGTATCAAAGTGAAAGGAATCAAAAGAATGGGTCAAAACCTCCTCACTAATAGCGAATTCATTCCTCAGACTTTGAGTTGTTGAAGACAGAGGTAATTGTTTTAAACTGAGTTGAAGATGTAATCAATGTGAAGATGGATTAAACCCAGATCAGGCTGATATTTAAAATATCCCCAGGTCTGAGTTGTTGAAATTCAAATTCCAAAATGGTTGTTCAAGCAAGGAAATGGTTGTTGGAATAATAATTAAAATGAGGTCAGTCAGGTCTCAAAGTGACTGTTGACAACGTGAGGGATTGGATTGTTCACATGTTCCTGTACATTTCTCAATCTGCTTGTTTGTTAGCATTGTTCCTCATTTATAATAAACATGTTAGAGCCTGTGTAAAACAACTGAACAGAGGAATGTCGTGTAATGCATTCAGGGATTATTTTACAAGCTGCCAGCAGTAATTTGCAGGTTTCTGAATCCAGCCCCATAACAACAATAACTTGTACTGGCATTCAAAGGGTTAAAATATAGAAACCAGGATATCTTCAGCGTGCCCTCATCTATACACTGTATTTGTCAAAAACAGTCATTGCTGGAGAAACCCAGCAGGTGTGGCAGCTTCTGTGGAGAGAATTTTTAAAATTATTATTCCAACAACCATTCGCTTACTTGAACAATCATTTTGAAGTTTGAATTTCAATAACTCAGACCTGGGGATATATTAAATATTGGCCTGACCTGAGCTTGATCCATCATCACATTGATTCCACCTTCACCTCAACTTAAAGAAGTTAACCTTTTGGGTTCAATGATTTCTTCAGAACTATTCAAAATTATTTCATGTTTGCGATTGTGCCTATTCGTGCAGAATTGACTTTCTTCTGAACTCTCTCACACCCGTCATCAACACTGAGGGAACACGCGATATAAACCTCACTTGGCAAGCTCTGCCCTTTATAACTCTCTGTAAAACTTTATCTTCCTCAGAGCAAAGTTGCACCATTTGCCAAACCCAGCCCCTGTCAACATGGACAAAAGAAAGAATCTTGCATCTTAGCAAATGACTTGTATTCAGTCGAACTGACTCTGACCAGATAGAAACCCAGATACGTATAAATCAGCTCAGATACACATGTTCACTACTGTGTCGACCTGAACACTTTGTACCAACATGTTCACTGCTTGATGTTGAGTTCACAAAAAAAAGCCAAACAAAAACATGTTGAAATATAGGCCTGATAATTTAATGCAGCACTCTAAGATTGCTAGCACTGGTCTTTGTGAATGTTCTGCTTGTGATGCTGATTATTATATCCTTTACTCCAGTAATATCTTTGTATTAGCTCATAAAACGTCTGTACCGTTGGTTGGGTCTAGCATTTATTGCCCGTCCCTAGTTGCCCCTTGAGAAGGTGGGGATGAGCTGCTTTCTTGAACTGCTGTAGTCTATGTGCTGTAGGTAGACCCACAATGCCTTAGGCAGGAAATTCCAGGATTTTGATCCAGTGACACTGAAGAAACATTGATATATTTCCAACTCAGGATGGTGACTGGCTTGGAGGGGAACTTGCGGGGGGCGGTGTTCCTGTGTATTTGCTGCCTTTGTCCTTCTAGATCTGGTTTGCTATTACCTCTTGGGAGAGTTTAAACCAGTGTGGGTAGGGGATGGCCAGCATGTAGAGTGACTGAGGAGTAGGTAGAGGTTAAGTCGAGTGAATCTAATAGGAAGAACTTGCAGGGCCAGGTTAGTGATCACAGTGGGAGTGGTGGTCTGAAGTGTATTTACTTTAATGCAAAGAGAATAACAGGTAAAGTAGCTGAGCTGAGAGCCTGGATTAGAACATGGAACGACAGTGTTGTAGCAATTACAGAAACTTGGTTGAAAGAAGGGCTGGACTGGCAGCTCAACATTCTGATGAGATCGAGAGGGATGTAAAAGGAAATAAGACCTTACATTACTGTGTAAAGAGAATGCCACAGCTGTGCTAAGAGAGGACAAAATGGAGGGCTCCCCCAATGAGGCCTTATGGGTAGAATTCCGGAAGACAAAGGTGCAATCGCTATGTTGGGGTTATACTATCGGCCTCCCAATAGCCAGCAGGAAACAGAGAAACAGGGATGTAAGCAGGTTGTGGAATGATGTAAAAATAACAGGGTTGTTGGAGAGGGTGAGGTTAACTTCCTCAATATTGACTGGGAATCTCTTAGTGCCAGGGGCTTAGGTGGGGCAGAATTTGTTAGGTGCATCCAGGAGGGTTTCTTGAAACAAAATGTAGATAATTCAATGAGAGAAGGGACCGTATTGGACCTTGTATTGGGGTATAAGCCTAGCCAGGTGATTGAAGTTTAAGTAGGAGAGCATTTTGGCAACAGTGATCATAATTTCCTAAGCTTAAAGATAGTTATGGAGAAGGGTAAGACTGGCCCTTTGAGTCAAAGTGCTAAATGACCACAATATAAGAAAGGAAGAGGGGAAAAAGAGCTTTGTCAGGATGTTCGAGGAGAAAGTGAGGACTGCAGATGCTGGAGATCAGAGCTGAAAATGTGTTGCTGGAAAAGCGCAGCAGGTCAGGCAGCATCCAAGGAACAGGAGAATCGACGTTTCAGGCATAAGAAGGGCTGAAGAAGGGCTTATGCCCGAAACGTCGATTCTCCTGCTCCTTGGATGCTGCCTGACCTGCTGCGCTTTTCCAGCAACACATTTTCAGCTTTGTCAGGATGTTGCCTGGATTGGAGTGTATTAGCTGTAAGGAGAGGTTGGACAAACTTGGATTGTTTTGGAGTGTTGAAGGCTGAGGGGCAACCTGATAGAAAAACAAAATTACAAAAGGTATGGACAGGGTGGATAATCAGACTGTTTCTTCCCAAGGTGGACATGTCAAACGCAAAGGGGACAAAGGTTTAAGGTGAGAGGGTGAAAGTTTAAAAAGTAATGCAAGGAAAGATTTTTTGACAGTAGGTATTAGGTGCTTGGAATGCACTGCCAAGGGATGTGGTAGAAGCAGATACAATAACAGCATTTAAATGGTGTTTAGCCAGACACATGAACAGGAAGTGAATAGAGGGATATGGACCTTGTGCAGATGGATAGGTTCAGTCTAGAATGACATAATGCTCAGCACATACATGATGGGCCAAAAGATGTGTTCCTGTGTGGTCCTGTCCTATGTTCTATGGTAGAGGTCAGGGATCTGGGAAGGGCTGTCCAGGGAGTTTTGGTGAGTTTCTGCACTGCACCTTGTAGATAGTACACACAGCTGCTACTGTGCATCGCTGATGGAAGGTGTGAACCTTTGTGGATGTGGCACAAATCAAACAGGCTGCTTTGTCTGGATGGTGCTAAGGCTCCCGAGTGTTGTTGGAGCTGCACCCATCCAGGCAAGTGGGGAGTATTCCATCACACTCCTGACTTGTGCCTTGTAGATAGTGGACAGGTTTGGTGAGTCAGGAGGTGGGTTATTCGCCATAGTATTCCTAGCCTCTGACTTGCAAATCCAGTTCAGTTTCTGGTCAATGCTAACCCTTGTGAGAATTTAAGGAATGGCAAAAACATTGAATGTAATAGGGAAAGGGTTGGATTCTTTCTTATTGGTGATGATCATCACCTGGCATTTCTGTGGGTGATTGAAACTTGTCACTTGTCAGTCCAATTCTGCATATTATTCAAGTCTTGCTGCATTTGGACATGGACTGCTTCAGTATCTGAGGAGTTGTGAATAATGCTGAACATTGTACAATCATTGGCGAACATCCCCATTTCTGACCTTATGATGGAGGGAAGGTCATTGATGAGGCAGCTGAAGATGGTTGGGTCTAGGACACTACCCTGTGGAACTCCTGCAGAGATGTCCTGGAGCTGAGATGACTGACCTCCACCAACCACAACCATCTTCCTATGTATCAGATATGACTCCAACCACCAGAGAGTTTGTACCCAATACCCATTGATTCCAGTTTGGCTGGGGCTCCATGATGCTCCTCACTTGGTCTTGAAGTCAAGAGCTGTCACTCTCCCCTCCTCTCTGGAATTCAGTTCTTTTATCCATGTTTGAACCAAGGCTGTAATGAGGTCAGGAGCTGAGTGGCCCTGGTGGAACCCAAACTGGGCATCACTGAGCAGGTTATTGCTGAGCAGGTGCTGCTTGATAGAACTGTATTGACCCCTTCCATCACCTTACTGATGATGGAGAGTAGACTGATGGGGTGGAAATTGGCTGGGTTGGATTTGTCCTGCTTTTTGTGGACAGGACATACCTGGGCAATTTTCCACATTGTTGGGTAAATAACTTTCTCTATTTGTCCCAGTGAGATGGAAGCAGTGAGGAATTGCTCTCAGAGACTGATGCCTGCATTGCAATAATGCAACGAAGAACGAATTTAACTGGAAGTTTCCGAAACAGCTTTTTGGCTGAGGTTATGGAGTCGGCCTGTTTTTTTGGATACAGAATTCTGTTTGTGCAGGTGCATCTGCAAATTATGATGAGACTGACATTGAGCTCATCGGCAGATGCAAGAAGTTACAATGGCAAGCGAGAATCCAGGGACAACGAGCTGAACTGTGCAACATCGAATTGTACTAGGTGCTTCACTATCCCTCCAATAGGAAGCTTGCAGAAGCAGTAAGTTGGAGCTGGAGGTGTCAATGTTAGGCAAACAGCAGGCACTGATTGCTGGCCGTCACTGATATCCTGGAGCACAGAGTGGCAATTCCCATTCCTCCTTGTTTCACATGAGGCAAAGTTTAAATATACTGGGTTCGAATATTACTCAGACGACAAAGCATTTGGACTGTATTTCAGGTATGTTTGAGATGGATAGACAGTGCTGGGGAATTGGTACAGTATGTCCATCTACACAATGGCTTACACTATAACAGTTGAATGACAAATGTTTAAAGCAACAACTTATTAATGACACCATGGTCTACTTGAGCAAAGACAATGGGGCGATCTGTTTTTAGCCATGACAAGGTCAATGATTAATTCTGGCCCTTTTGTGTTTAGATAAGGGTTCTTAGTACATTCCCGAAAGCTGACAGCCTGGAAAGCAGCACTTTAATCTTCCACAGTGTGCTTTTGTGACTTGATTGCTTGTGATGGCTGCTTTTGTGGTAATAGCATTCCACATCATGTGGCACGTAGCCCCTGAGTTTTCTGGCTCAGTGCTTGCTTTGCAGATGACAGGCTCCTCCTTACTCCAGCCCATCTACTGCTCCTCTGGGAATGTTCTTCTAACACTAACAATTTGGAGAGAGGTTGAGAGAATCCTTAACCAAGTAACTCCTGATAATTCATTCCATCTGTTCTCAACTTAGTCTTCACAGTGCTGAACCGGTTGGCCTTGTGGTGCTGCTCTCTCTGCAGTTAGCCTGGCCTTTTCCCAGTATAGCTTGGCTGTTTGCCTGGTTAGTCTCGCCCTTTCACTCAGAAACATGATGCTTTCTCGAGTTATCTCACCACATCATATGGGCCAGGCTTTTGCCCGAAACGTCGATTTCGCTGCTCCCTGGATGCTGCCTGAACTGCTGTGCTCTTCCAGCACCACTAATCCAGTATTTGGTTTTCAGCATCTGCAGTTATTGTTTTTACCCAATTGTATACCTGTTTGGTTTGTCTTTTACATAATTCCCCCTCGTAACCTGATCTTCATTATGCAACCATCTTTAATCTATCTTTAAATCTACTGGATCCCTCAGGATCTTTTCAGAATTATTCTTTGAATTTCCTCACCACCTGCTTCTCATTTTACACAACGAAGGGAATATGTTTCGGCATATTGCTGCACAGATACATCACTGTTTCTGGGAAAAGTGAAGACACATCATAATCACTGCAGCTTTTCTGAAACCTCCACAATGACCTGGGACAGGATTTTGGGATCAGCTTGGGGAGAGGAATGGAGGTGACCGGCTCTGAAAATAGTGCCACCGGTTGGAATGTTAGTTTCCTGTGACAGGACCACAAGAAATAGGAGCAGGAGTAGGCCATTCGTGCCTTCAAGCCTGATCCTATAGTTGATAAAATCAATCCTGTTTTGATTGCTGCCTTAACTCCACATCTGTGGCTTCTCCCTGCAATTCCTTGTTGGTCAACTATTTGTCTTACTGAGCTCTGAATATATTCAATGCCACACAATTGCTCTCGGGGGAAGAGTCCCAAAGTCGGACTACCCTCCAAGAGAAAGTAATTCTCCTCTTCACAGTCTTAAATAGATGACTCCTAAGTTTTAATATCAGAAGTTCCCTTGGGATCTTCCATGTTCCAATCTGGCCACCTCTCACTATCTGAAACCCCAGTGGCTCATGGCCTCGATACGATTTTTCAGGACAGGTAAGGTCTGCACAAGGAAGAGGCTAAGATCAGGGCAGGATTGGAAGCTCACTTTAAGATGTTGAGAATGTGTATGATTGTGGATGAGTCCCTGTATAGAGGATTATCTTGTGAGTAAAGGTTAAACAGGTTGGCACTCTACTCATTGGAGTTGAGAAGAATAAGAGGTGAGTTCATTGAAACATGTGGATTCTTAAGGGTCATGGCAGAGGGATGTTTCCCTTATCGGAGAGTCTAGGACCAAACAATACAGTCTCAGAATAAAGGGGCAACAATTGAAGACTGAGATGAGGAAGAACTTCTTCTCTCAGAGGGTTGGGAGTCTTTGGAACTCCTTGCCACAGAGAGCCGTGGGGCAGAGTCTTTGTGTGTGTTAAAGGCTGTGACAGATTCTTTCTTAGTCAGGGAATCAAGGGTAATGGGGAAAAGGCAGGAAAGTGGACGTGAGGAATGTTGAGTCAAGCATGATCCTTTTGAATGGGGATCTAGCTTGATGGCTACATGGCCTCCTCCTGTTCCTATTTCTTATGGTCTAATGGTCAGGGCTCATCTCATCAGCTTGTATCAGCTGAGCTCTCCCACCCCAGGATGATGGCAATGGGAGGAACTCTCACTTCTATTGAGGAGACAGTCTTACATCAGTTGACTCTTACTTGCCCTTTGAAATGGTTGAGCAAGACACTCTGTTCAAGGGTAATTATGGATGGGCCACAAACACATGAATCAAATTATAACAACCTCAACAGGCGGTGCCATGGCCTATTGGTATTATCACTGGACTCTGAATCCAGAGACCCAGGTAACGTTCTTGGGACCCAGGTTGAAAGCCTGCCATGGAAGATGGTGGAATTATGAATTCAATATATATCTGAAGTTAAGGGTCTCACCAAGGGACAACTAATCCATTGACAATTGCTGGAAAAACCCATCTGCTCCACTAATGTCCTTTAGGGAATGAACCTGCCATCCTTACCTGGGCTGGCCCCCAGCGATGCAGTGGACTCTTAACCCCATTAAAGATGAGTTATAAATACTGGACTAGCCAGTGGCACCTTCATCCTGTGAATGAATTTCAAAAAAGGTGGACCTCCAGGTTGGCAACAGCAAGGTGAGGGGACACCCAGGTCCTAGTGCCTGCCCTCTCTCTCCCATCCTATCACTGTAACTCCAGCCTGTCAAGTCTCTATTCACTGAGTCCCACCTCCATCCTCACTCATGCAGTTGCCAATTGACCACCCACACTGCCTTCCAGCCAATCAGAAAGCTTCCTCTGTAAATATTGAGGACTGGCACTAATTCCACCCTGCCCTTGCCCCACCACGTTACCAAACTGGCAGGGTGGCCTAGAAACAGTGTCCCTGGAGTTAGCTCACTGGATCATGGGTTGCTCTGGGAGAATGCAGAACTGTTTAGAGTCTGAAATGTTTCCACTATTCAAAAACAATGTTAGCACATAGGAAACCATGGTTACATATAACTCTGACCTCTCATTAGCTTCTTCATGCAGTTTTGTTGGTTATTATTGACAGTACCATCAGGGACAACAGTTTTGAGAAAGATGCTGATCTCGATTCCCACAATACCTTGGTCAAATGAGGCTATCAACTGTTTCCCAATAGCTGGACCTAATCCTAAAGGTTCATTCGGGATGAGAAAATGCTGTCAAATTCAGTCTTCTCCCAGCAGTTGGAAATGACAAATGATTTCATTTTATTTAGATTGAGCTGAAATTCAAGCAACGAGCTGATTATGTTAAAAATGAATCCATATCAGTGTCAGACTGAGGTAGGAGTCAGGATTTGCTGTGAACCAGGAACATGTTTGGATTTCTTGATTATCTGAGAGTGATGCTTAGCTGCTATTGGCCACTTCTTTGTTTTGGGCGAGTCCATGGGTCCAGTCACATTTATTTTCTTTTCACATCAGTTCATTAAGAATCATGCACCAACAAAATGTCTTCCCCTGGATTTTCAGGATTATGTCACTAAGTTGTAGAAATATTTTTAAAGTGAGTTTCTGGGGGAATCTCATTACATTCAAGGCACAACGGCCCTAACCTGTTCACACATAATGAAGTCAAAAGTGTGGCACTGAAAAATTAAAGCAGGTCAGGCAGCATCCAAGGAATTCCTGATGAAGAGCTAATGCCCGAAATATCAACTCTCCTGCTCCTCTGATGATGCCTGACCCTGCTGTGCTTTTCCAATGCCACACTTTTGATCTTATTTCCAGCAATCCGTTGTCCTTACTTTTTCCTTCACACAGAGTCATAGAGATGTACAGCATGGAAACAGACCCTTCGGTCCAACCTGTCCACGCCGACCAGATATCCCAGCCCAATCTAGTCCCACCTGCCAGCACCCAGCCCATATCCCTCCAAACCCTTCCTATTCATATACCCATCCAAATGCCTCTTAAATGTTGTAATTGTACCAGCCTCCACCACATCCTCTGGCAGCTCATTCCATACACGTACCACCCTCTGCGTGAAAAAGTTGCCCCTTAGGTCTCTTTTATATCTTTTCCCTCTCACCCTAAACCTATGACCTCTAGTTCTGGACTCCCCAACCCCAGGGGAAAGACTTTGCCTACTTATCCTATCCATGCCCTCGTAATTTTGTAAACTTCTATAAGGTCGCCCCTCAGCCTTCGACGCTCCAGGGAAAACAGCCCCAGCCTGTTCAGTGTCTCCCTGTAGCTCAAATCCTCCAACCCTGGCAACATCCTTTTAAATCTTTTCTAAGCCCTTTCAAGTTTCACAACATCTTTCCGATAGGAAGGAGACCAGAATTGCACGCAATATCCCAACAGTGGCCTGACCAATGTCCTGTACAGCCACAACATGACCTCCCAACTCCTGTACTCCATACTCTGACCAATAAAGGAAAGCATACCAAACGCCTTCTTCACGATCCTATCCACCCGAGACTCCACTTTCAAGGAGCTATGAACCTGCACTCCAAGGTCTCTTTGTTCAGCAACACTCCCTAGGACCTTACCATTAAGGTGCATAAGTCCTGCTAAGATTTGCTTTCCCAAAATGCAGCACCTCGCATTTATCTGAATTAAACTCCATCTGCCACTTCTCAGCCCATTGGCCCATCCAGTCCAGATCCTGTTGTAATCTGAGGTAACCTTCTTCACTGTCCACTACTTTTCCAATTTTGGTGTCATCCGCAAACTTACTAACTGTACCTCTTATGCTCGCATCCAAATCATTTATGTAAATGACAAAAAGTAGAGGATCCAGCATCGATCCTTGTGGCACTCCACTGGTCACAGGCCTCCAGTCTGAAAAACAACCCTCCACCACCACCCTCTGTCTTCTACCTTTGAGCCAGTTCTGTATCCAAATGGCTAGTTCTCCCTGTATTCTGTGAGATCTACCCTCGCTAATCAGTCTCCCATGGGGAACCTTGTCGAACACCTTACTGAAGTCCATATAGATCATATCTACCAGTCTGCCCTCATCAATCCTCTTTGTTACTTCTTCAAAAAACTCAATCAAGTTTGTGAGACATGATTTCCTACGCACAAAGCCATGTTGACTATCCTGAATCAGTCCTTGCCTTTCCAAATACATGTACATCCTGTCCCTCAGGATTCCCTCCAACCACTTGCCCACCACTGAGGTCAGGCTCACCGGTCTATAGTTCCCTGGCTTGTCTTTACCGCCCTTCTTAAACAGTGGCACCACGTTTGCCAACCTCCGGTCTTCCAAAACCTCACCTGTGACTATCGATGATATAAATATCTCAGCAAGAGGCCGAGCAATCACTTCTCTAGCTTCCCACAGAGTTCTCGGGTACACCTGATCAGGTCCTGGGGATCTATCCACCTTTAACCATTTCAAGACATCCAGCACCTCCTCCTCTGTAATATGGACATTTTGCAAGATGTCACCATCTATTTGCCTACAGTCTATATCTTCCATATCCTTTTCCACAGTAAATACTGATGCAAAATATTCATTTAGTATCTCCCCCACTTTCTGTGGCTCCACACAAAGGCTGCCTTGCTGATCTTTGAGGAGCCCTATTCTCTCCCTAGTTACCCTTTTGTCCTTAATATATTTGTAAAACCCCTTTGGATTCTCCTTAACTCTATTTGCCAAAACTATCTCATGTTCCCTTTTTGCCCTCCTGATTTCCCTCTTATGTATACTCCTACTGCCTTTATACTCTTCTAAGGACTCACTCGATCTATCCAGTCTATACCTGACATATGCTTCCTTCTTTTTCTTACCAACCCCTCAATTTCTTTAGTCATCCAGCATTCCCTATACCTATCAGCCTTCCCTTTCACCCTAACAGGTATATACTTTCTCTGAATTCTTGTTATCTCATTTCTGAAGGCTTCCCATTTTCCAGCCGTCCCTTTACCTATGAACATCTGCCTCCAATCAGCTTTTGAAAGTTCTTGCCTAATACCGTCAAAATTTGCCTTTCTCCAATTTAGAACTTCAACTTTTAGATGTGGTCTATCCTTTTCCATCACGATGTTAAAACAAGTCAAATTATGGTCACTGGTAACAAAACACATTAATCTGTACAGACCTTTTCAGTGTTAGACAATGTGTAGACTTGGTGGTGACATGGTGAAAATATCATTGGGTTAAATAGTCCAGACATCCAGCTTAGTGCAGAAGCATCGTGGATTCAAATCTTGCCATAGCCGTTAATGAAGTTTGAAGTCAAAGCAATATATCTGGAATATAAAGATTGCCTCACTAATAGTGATCATAAAACATGGATCTGGATTACTCACTGAGCTGGAAGGTTCATTTTCAGATGTTTCATTGCCATACTAGGGAACATCTTCAGTGAGCCTCCAGACTGCTGATTATTCCTGCTTTCTATTTATATGTTTGGGTTTCTTTGGGTGGATGATGTCACTTCCGGTGGTGATGTCATTTCCCATGGTGATATAATTTCCTGTTCTTTTTCTCAGGGGGTGGTAGATGGGGTCTAACTTGATGTGTTTGTTGCTAGAGTTCCGGTTTGAATGCCATGCTTCTAGGAATTCTCGTGCGTCTCTATCAACAAACACATTGATTTGGACCCTGTTTACCACCTCCTGAGAAAAATAACAGGAAATGATATCACCACAGGAAATGACATCACCAACCCAAAGAACTCTAAACATATAAATAAAAAGCAGGAATAATCAGTGGTGCTTCACCTAGAAACTCACTGAAGATGCTACCTGGCATGGTGATGAAATGTCTGAAAATGAACCTTCCAGCTCAGTGAGCAAACCTACATCCAGAACCCCAACTGGAGCTACAAATCTTTTCAAAACTCGAGATCATAAAACATCTTCAACTGAGGGATGGTCAGTGAACCTGACATGTTAACTCTGTTTCTTTCAACACAGATGCTGCCAGACCTGCTGAGTTTCTTCAGCACTTTCTGTTTTTGTTTCTGATTTCTAGCATCTGCAATTCTTTGGTCTTTTGTTGAGTGAAGGGTCTGTTCTGTTGCTGCTTCAGGACAATTCTGATCTCTGGGGTTATGAGCCATGACCAGGAAGGCAATCAGGCTATTGTCAATCTGCAGTAGGTGGACAGTGACCTGTTGCCAGTTATCCCTTGATCTGGGCCTGGGACAGGAGATAGGAAATGGAGCAGGGACATTGGGAGCTGAAGGAAACAAGGTGGGAATGCAGAGATGTGAGCACAATCAGATGAGCCATGATATAACTGAATGAATAATGTACTCCTGCTCCTAACTTGTATGTTTGTAATAGATTTCTGTGTTTGATTCCCAAAGCTCTCACCTATCCTGTCACCATTATGATAGAAAACTAAAGGACAGTCCAGTCCTGAATGTTGATGGTCCACTAATCAGGGACCATCAAAACCCCTGTGAAACTCTGCAGCTCAAACTAATCCTGTCGCCATCCGGTCTCCACACTCTCAGCCACTGGGGCATCTGAATAGGTGTTGGAGCTGTGTCTATCCTGGTTTACCTTGTCCCAAATCTAATTGTTAGTTCCCTGGTTGCTATTGTCACACTCACAGAGAATCAAATCTGGAACCACCGAGTGGTACGTTGTAACACAACTCAGGAGAGGGGTTGGGATAACAATGTCATTGAGGGCTCTTTACAGCTCTTTGCTGATCTTGTTCTGAGTACAGATTGTGACCCGGACATGAAGACTAACTAACACTGTCTTCTTCAACATATTACAACTCATTGTGGAACTTGAAACTGTATTATTATGAAATGTTTACATAAATTATGAAATTATTCATCACTGCACACTCCATCATTTCAGCAAAAATATTTCCCATAAACAGTTGTGTGTGTGTGTGTGTGTGTGTGTTCTGAGTTTGGTTTGGCGTAACATTTCTGTCAATATCTTTCTGCTTCAATTACGAGACTAAAATAAGCTTCACTGGAACATTTTACTGTGAAGTAAAATATCTTTTTGACCTTGAAGTTAGGAAATGGGTTACTTCAAAGAAAATTGTAAATATGTGAAGGAAACCATTAAGAAACCCTTTCAGATTTTGGAAAAGAACTAATAACTTTCCAAAACTGGGACAATACTGGCCACAATGAGTGAGATCAAACTTTCCATTTGGTAAATTAACAAACATATTGAGACACATATATTTACAAGTTAAAGAACCCCACTTTACAAGTGTCAAGATTTCTGAATTAAAACTCCCTATGCATTTTTTAAAAAGTATTTTTTATTCTGAGTGAAATGAATCTCTGACAGTTGTGCAAGACGCATTAAAGAAATAGCTGCTTGACTTTGTTGCATAAAGTCATAGCGATGTACAGCACGGAAGCAGAACCTTTGGTCCAACTCATCCACGCTGACCAGATATCTCAATTAATCTAGTCCCATTTGCCAGCATTTGGCCCATATTCCCCTAAACCCTTCCTATTCATGTACCATCCAGATGCCTTTTAAATTCTGTAATTGTACCATCCTCCACCACTTCCTCTGGCAGCTCATTCCATACACGCACCACCCTCTGCATAACAAAGTTGCTCCTCAGCTTCTTTTAAAATCTTTCCCTTCTCACCTTAAACCTATGCCCTTGGACACCCCAGAGAAAAGACTGTAGCTATTTATCCTATGAGGTAAAAACAATGACTGCAGATGCTGGAAACCAGATTCTGGATTAGTGGTGCTGGAAGAGCACAGCAGTTCAGGCAGCATCCAACGAGCAGCGAAATCGACGTTTCGGGCAAAAGCCCTTCATCAGGAATAAAGGCAGTGAGCCTGAAGCATGGAGAGATAAGCTAGAGGAGGGTGGGGGTGGGGAGAGAGTAGCATAGAGTACAATGGGTGAGTGGGGGAGAGGATGAAGGTGATAGGTCAGGGAGGAGAGGGTGGAGTGGATAGATGGAAAAGGAGATAGGCAGGTAGGACAAGTCCGGACAAGTCATGGGGACAGTTACTGAGCTGGAAGTTTAGAACTAGGGTGAGGTGGGGGAAGGGGAAATGAGGAAACTGTTGAAGTCCACATTGATGCCCTGGGGTTGAAGTGTTCCGAGGCGGAAGATGAGGCATTCTTCCTCCAGGCGTCTGGTGGTGAGGGAGCGGCGGTGAAGGAGGCCCAGGACCTCCATGTCCTTGGCAGAGTGGGAGGGAGAGTTTAAATGTTGGGCCACGAGGCGGTTTGGTTGATTGGTGCGGGTGTCTCGGAGATGTTCCCTAAAGCGCTCTGCTAGGAGGCGCCCAGTCTCCCCAATGTAGAGGAGACCGCATCGGGAGCAACGGATACAATAAATGATATTAGTGGATGTGCAGGTAAAACTTTGATGGATGTGGAAGGCTCCTTTAGGGCCTTGGATAGAGGTGAGGGAGGAGGTGTGGGCACAGGTTTTACAGTTCCTGCGGTGGCAGGGGAAAGTGCCAGAATGGGAGGGTGGGTCGTAGGGGGGTGTGGACCTGACCAGATAGTCACGGAGGGAACTGTCTTTGCGGAAGGCGGAAAGGGGTGGGGAGGGAAATATATCCCTGGTGGTGGGGTCTTTTTGGAGGTGGCGGAAATGTCGGTGGATGATTTGGTTGATGCGAAGGTTTGTAGGGTGAAAGGTGAGCACCAGGGGCGTTCTGTCCTTGTTGCGGTTGGAGGGGTGGGGTCTGAGGGCGGAGGTGCGAGATGTGGACGAGATGCGTTGGAGGGCATCTTTAACCATTTGGGAAGGGAAATTGCGGTCTCTAAAGAAGGAGGCCATCTGGTGTGTCCTATGGTGGAACTGGTCCTCCTGGGAGCAGATACGGCGGAGGCGGAGAAATTGGGAATACGGGATGGCATTTTTGCAAGAGGTAGGGTGGGAAGAGATGTAATCCAGGTAGCTGTGGGAGTCGGTGGGTTTGTAAAAAATGTCAGTGTCAAGTCGGTCGTCATTAATGGAGATGGAGAGGTCCAGGAAGGGGTGGGAGGTGTCAGAGATGCTCCAGGTAAATTTAAGGTCAGGGTGGAATGTGTTGGTGAAGTTGATGAATTGCTCAACCTCCTCGCGGGAGCACGAGGTGGTGCCAATGCAGTCATCAATGTAGCAGAGGAAGAGGTGGGGAGTGGTGCTGGTGTAATTACGGAAGATCAACTGTTCTACATAGCCAACAAAGAGACAGGCATAGCTGGGGCCCATACGTGTGCCCATGGCTACGCCTTTGGTCTGGAGGAAGTGGGAGGATTCAAAGGAGAAATTGTTAAGGGTGAGGACCAGTTCGGCCAAACAAATGAGAGTGTCAGTGGAAGGGTACTGTTGGGTACGTCTGGAGAGGAAAAAATGGAGGGCTTGGAGGCCCTGGTCATGGCAGATGGAGGTGTAGAGGGATTGGATATCCATGGTGAAGATGAGACATTGGGGGCCGGGGAAACGGAAGTCTTGGAGGAGGTGGAGGGCGTGGGTGGTGTCTTGAATGTATGTGGGGAGTTCCTGGACTAGGGGGATAGGACAGTGTTGAGGTAGGTAGAGATGAGTTCAGTGGGGCAGGAGCATGCTGAGACAATGGGTCGGCCAGGGTGGTCAGGCTTGTGGATCTTGGGAAGGAGGTAGAACCGGGCAGTGCGGGTTCCCGGACTATGAGGTTGGAAGCTGTGGCTGGGAGATCTCCTGAGGTGATGAGGTTCTGTATGGTCTGGGAGATGATGGTTTGGTGATGGGGGGGGTGGGGTCATAGTCGAGGGAGCAGTAGGAAGAGGTGTCCTCGAGTTGGCGTTTGGCTTCAGCGGTGTAGAGGTCAGTGTGCCAGACTACCACTGCGCCCCCTTTATCTGCTGGCTTGATGGTGAGGTTGGGATTGGAGCAGAGGGATTGGAGGGCTGCGCGTTGTGAGGGTGAGAGGTTGGAGTGGGGGAGGGGGAACGACAGGTTGAGGCGGTTAATGTCCCGGTGGCAGTTGGAAATGAAGAGGTCGAGGGCAGGTAATAGGCCAGCGCGGGGTGTCCAGGTGGATGCAGTGTGTTGGAGGTGGGCGAAGGGGTCCTCGGAAGGTGGGCGGGAGTCCTGATTGTGAAAGTAAGCTCGGAGGCGGAGGCGACGGAAGAATTGTTCGACCTCACGGCGTGTATTAAATTCATTGATGCGTGGACGGAGGGGGATGAAGGTGAGTCCTTTGCTGAGGACTGATCGTTCGTCCTCAGTGAGTGGGAGGTCTGGAGGGATGGTGAAAACTCGGCAGGGCTGGGAGTTGGGATCTGGTATGGGTGTGGAGCTGGGAGTGGGGACGGAGCCTGTAACTGGAGTGGGTGTGATGGTGGGGGGAATGGGGGTGGAGGCATGAGCAGGGGTAATGTTCCCCTCGGGGTTCTGGGGGGTGGGGATAGTGACAGTGGGGTCTGTGGGGGGGCGTGTCAGCAGAATGCAGGTGAGTGGCGCTGGTGGGGGTGGAAGTGGTGGTGACCATGGTATCCTATCCATGCCCCTCATGAATTTATCTACTTCCGTCAGGTCACCCCTCAGCCTCAAATGCTCCAGGGAAAACAGCCCCAGCCTGTTCAGCCTCTCCCTATAGCTCAAACCCTCTAACCCTGGCAACATCCTTGTAAATCTTTGAAGACCAGTTTCATACCCAGTCTGTGTTTTTTATTCTGAGACACTATTACACTGCAAGATGTGGGCACTGATTGAAGTGGGTTTCGGAGGTTGTTACTGTATAACGTATAACTCTACCTTTAGTTTATGTTCTAACTTTATGTTCAGAAGGACATGGGACA
This sequence comes from Chiloscyllium punctatum, assembly GCF_047496795.1. Taxonomy (NCBI): domain Eukaryota; kingdom Metazoa; phylum Chordata; class Chondrichthyes; order Orectolobiformes; family Hemiscylliidae; genus Chiloscyllium; species Chiloscyllium punctatum. The sequence continues at coordinate 1,938,177 of NC_092754.1, read as the reverse complement.
GAAGCTCCCCAGCCCCTGAACAATGTGGGACATGGTGAGAAATTTGACAAAACTGGGTAAAATATTCGATGCTTCTGGAATCTCTGCCTTTCCTGGTTTGCATTCCCTTCCCTTACATGGCCTTCTTGTGCTTTTCACCCTTGGCCCAAGCTAACAGACTCACAGCACCTTATTCGTGCAGACCCATTGACAGCTTGCCCATGGTGGTAAGCTGTGATCAGATGGTCTACTCCTGCTCCTAGCTCTTATGTTCTTCCTCTGTCCCGCCCCACCCCCGTGTTTTGAAAGCCTCAATCAAACCTTCTCTCAGTCTTCTCTCTGAGGAGAACAGTCCCAAATTCTTCCATCCATCCTCACAACCGAAGTGGTATCTAATTTCAAACTAGGGACCTTGTGCATGTGAAACAGACTTCAGAAGCAGCACTCTACAGGAACAGGCCATGGCCCATTCTTAACCTGCCATCAGTTTGTCAAGGAAGCTGCAGGAATTGTTGTTTCCAGAGGTCTCGCATATCAATGGCCATTGGTATTAGAAAAATGTGTGTAAAAGATACTTGTTGATCTTGTAAGTGACTGCTAAAGTTACACGTCTGCATAAACACAAGTAACTATAGCAACTCTTATTGTTTTGAATCTGTTCAAGTTCTGTGTCAAGTCAATATCTTTCAAGGTTTGTCTGTTACCTTCCCCTTGGAGCACAGCAACAATTTCTGCTGTTCTTTAAATGATTGTTGGAAGTGTGTAAAGAATTAACTGATACGTTTCTTTTATAAAACTTCTCTGGGGTTAGGGAATTGAGTAAAAATGTGTCAGAGGCCTGGGGATTCAAAAGGAAGAAAGTAAACTTTGAAACCTCGTTAGTTGTATTGAACAGGGCCTTTGAAGCAGGAAGAATGTAATCAGTTCTGCAGCAAATGGTCAGGTGAGAACTTTATTGTAAATGGAACAAATGCACAATGAGTTCTATCTAGTTGCCAAGATACAAGTTTCACATTGTGCTGATACGCAGTAACATCGTCTTCAAACACTGTGTCTGTGTCAGTGATCCATTGTCTTGTCCATTGTTGGAGTATGATGTACATATAAAAAGGACCAAAATTCACTCAAAGATGCGCCTTTTAATTATATTTAGGGCCATAACAATCTCAGCAGACAATAATTATAGTAAAGCAGATTATGAAATCCTCCTGTTTATTTGTTTAACTGAACAGATAACTGGTCTCAAATAAGGAGCTCGAAATCGGATTAAAAAGGATTTTAATGGATTGAAATCCTCAAACATATGGGTGAGGACAAATCAGTTCCCACTCAGTGTGGTCAGAATTGACATTTACCTGGTTTAGATAACCCTCCCTATTGATTGTGTGAATGTGGAGAATGGTTTCAGTGTCGGGGAATTCTGGAGTTAATTCCTACCCCTGTTTGATCGTGTGTTAGTTAAACCCAGCCCCTATCTGGCCACAACTATTGCCTTGCAAGTTCCCTGGCCAGGCTAGCAGAGAAACCATTCAGATTTCCATTTTTGATTGTTGCCCAAAGCAGAACATTTTGTTCTACTTTACAACCACGTTCCTTTGTTTCCATTTCCCATCCCAGCTGATAACGAACCACTGTACAGTGACGAGGCAGATAGATACACACCAATGTTTACCTGGGCACGTGAAACAGTTTTCAAATGAAAGTGCAGTGACAGGTTTTAAAGAGCCCTTGTGGTGTAGTGGTAGTGTCTCTGAGCCAGGAGGCCCAGGTTCAAATACCACCTGTTCTGGAGGGCTATCATAATGTCTCTGCACAGGTGATTAGAAAATATCATCATAGAATCTTCATAGAATCCCTAATGTTTGAAGGTAGGCCACTCACCCATTGAGTCCACACTGACCCTCTAACAGGAGGTTTTTCAGTCTATTCACAGGCAGGCAAAGAAGCTACAACAACAACGTTGCATTTATACAGTGCCTTAACATAGTAGGATGTTCCAAGGCATTTTGCAGGAGCAATCATCAAACACAGACTAACAATGTGCCACATAAAGAGATAGTTGTTCAAAAGCTTGGTTAAGGTGGAGGTGTTAGAGGAGGAGAGAGGAGTGGAAAGGTGGAAAAGTTTAGAAAGGGAATCCTGGAGCTTGGAGCTTGGAGCTTGAACTATTGGAAAGTCTGGACTCCGAAGGTGGAACGATAAAAATTGGGCGGAACTGGAGGAACACGGAGTTGGGGGCTGGAGGGGGTTACACAGACTGGGGTCAAACTGGCACCTGTAATTATTGATGAACATTTAAAACTGAGGTGCTGCCAAAGTAGGGGTCTGTGTGGGTCAGTGGAGACAGGGGTGATGGGAGATAAGCCAGCTGAGTTTCGGAGGAGTTGGTTTATGTAGGCTATGGGGAGGTGGAATAATCGAATGCCAAGGTAACAATTAAGTGTGCCTGCTAAAGGAGCCTGTTGGTTGTGGGGAAGCTTTCTGTACTGATGCCTCAGAGGCATTGGGCATGATAGCAAGAGAGAGGAGCTTTTATTTCTCCCATATACAAACTGATCCAGTAAAAACCAGACAGTGTTCCTCCAGGACCGAGGGTGCTACGTGGACAGCACAAACTACTCGAGCATACACAGGGTGGCATAAAGTGCATTAGTGCAAACCACACAAGTTACAGTGTAATAGAAGAATGATAAATAATGGATATTTCTCGAGCAGCAATTCAAAGTTGTGCAAAAAACATCACATAGGAAAGAGTCCAACCATACTGTGTTAGGGAGCCTGATGGCTTGGGGGAAGAAATGTTTGCACAGTCTGGCCGTGGGAGACCAAATGCTCTGGTATCTTCTGCCAGATGGCAGGAGGGAGAAGAGTTTGAGTGAGGTGTGTGAGGGGTCTTCCACAATGCTCTTAGCCTTTCGGATGCAGCGTGTGGTGTAAATGTCTCTGTAATAGAGGGGAGAGAGACCCCGATGATCCACTCAGCTGTCCTCATTATCGGAAGATGCTCAATGATATTTACTGGGTTATATTCATGAGAATAAAAGAAAGTGATGTATTTGTGTTAAGGAAAGCTCAGACCCAGAACAAAACTCCTTGCAGTTCATTGAGACTCTTTTCTGTACAACAGGAGTGCAGTGAGACCCTGAGGTACATTTAGTTCAATCAGCTGGACAGCTGGCTGAGGGTAATGCCAACAATGTTGGTTCAGTTCCAGGACTGTTTGAGATCACCATGAAGTCTCTGCCTTTACCTGAGGTGTGGTGACCCTCAGGTTAAACTTGCCATCAGCTTTTTCTCTCTCTCTCTCTCTCTCCTTCTAATGAGAGACGGCAAGCTATGGTGATGTCACGTTAGATAACTCCCTGTTTCCAGAGACAGGGACAATAACCATCCACAAAGGCAGCATTCTGATATCTTCTGTGACCTCAAGTTGATAAACAAAACTGTATCATATCAATTCAAAATGTAAACAGAAATTGCTGAAGAAACTCAGCAGGTCTGGGAGCATTCATGGAGGGAGACACTGTTAACAGCCGGGTTCAATGTAACTCGAAGCCAGTATCTATGGAACCTTTTATTTTATATTAAGAGTATAGTCGAAGCTGAAACAACACTCTTGTAGTCCACACAGCCCAATAGAATATGAATCATTGTATTTTGGAAAGCGTTTGATTATTTACTTGGATGCTGCCTGAACTGCTGTGCTCTTCCAGCACCACTAATCCAGAGTTTGATTATTTATGCCCATCTTTATTACAACAAAATTTGAGCTTATAACAAAACCCATCGAAAACTTAGACACATTTCCAGCTTTGGCTGGGCAAATCCTTATGGAGGAAGGGAACAGGATACTGATTGGGAATGATCAGCCATGATCATATTGAATGGCGGTGCAGGCTCGAAGGGCTGAATGGCCTACTCCTGCACCTATTGTCTATTGCCTATTGTCTATTTCTGACATTTCTCCTGACATTTCACATCACCTCACTCTGCAATCCCATTGTTAGTCCTGCATTAGATTAACCAGGACTCACATCAATTTAAAGATTAAATCAAGCCGCTGCTTAATCTTCTTCCCTCCAACGTAAACAAATGCAGTTCTGTTTAACTACCCTCCAGCCAAGAACTCCAAGCCCTTGAGTTATCCCATCCTCTTTTCTTTAACTCTCTACCAACTATCAATGTACCATTAAAAGAGGGAACTACTCAGATCCAACAGACTCCAAAATGGAAACTGGAATGTGGAATGGGAATTCTCTTTCCAAATATACCCTGAGTTTTAACTAAGTGATGTACCTGAAACCATTAGAATTTAGTGCCATGCTGCATTTGAGTATATTTTTGTAAATAATGAAGTTCAGGCTGTTGTAAAGAGAAGTGTTTAAAAGAACCAAAGTCCAGCATTTAGATGACGATGCCATTGGAGCCCTCATTAACTGGAAAAATTGGGATGTGAGAAAATGGGGAGTATGTGGTCAGTTAGCGATAGGGCTATTTGATCTGATGCAGGATGGTTCAATCAGATTTATCCCCCTCAGTCCCTTCAAATTTCACCAGCTCCTTCTCCCCTCATGACTCCACATTGGGAGATGGGAGATGGGAGATGGGAGATGGGAGATGGGAGATGGGAGATGGGAGATGGGAGATGGGAGATGGGAGATGGGAGATGGGAGATGGGAGATGGGTGTTCTACCCAAGTGAGCATTCTCCAGCTATCAGTAACATCATGAAAGTTACTGAGATTTTTCGCGCTGGAAGGAATTGTTGCTGAGGCTCTTCCCATCATTTGTGAAACCCATTTCCATTATGAATCATAAATAACAATCTGCACTGAAGAACCTGCAGCAAGAACCTTACTCCTCTTCTGGCTCGAAGGTGCGGAGGCCAATTATAACAGTGCTCCCACATCCCCCTATTCTCACACTTGCTGAGGTCAGCTATTGCACCACATACTGACAGAGAAGAAGTTTCCTTTGATTATAGACCCATCTTTTACTTTTGGTCATGTCTTAATATTTTATGTGGCTTGATGTCAAATCTTTGTCTTATAACCACTTCTTTGAAGTGCCTGAGAATGTTTTATCATGCTAAAGCTGCTAATTAAATGCCAGTTGTTGTTGCTGTTGCTGCATTTACCAACAAAGTACAGGTAGAGGTCTTGTTGTTCCATTTGCCATGGAAGACTTTTTTTGGTTTTTCATGCGATGAGGGCATCACTGGCTATCCCTAATTATCCAGAGGGCAGTTAAGATTCAATCACGTTGCTGTGGGTCTGGACTTACATGTAGGTCAGGCCAGGTAAGAATGGTAGTTTCCTTCCCTGAAGGACATTAGTGAACCAGATGGATTTTTTGCCAACAATTGATAATGGATTCATGGTCATCATTAGCCATGGTCATCTCTAGACTCTTAATTCCAGATTTTTTTTCATTGAATTCAAATTTCACCATAGTGGGAACCCTGGGGTCCCCAGAACATTACCTGCGTCTCTGGATTCACAGCCCAGTGATAATACCAATAGGCCATTTCCTCCCTTGTTTTGATTCATGTATTTCTTGCCCATCCATAATGGGTGGCACAGTGGCTCAGTGGTTAGCACTGCTGCCTCACAGCATCAGGGAGCTGAGTTTGATTCCAGCCTCGGGTGACTGTCTGTGTGGAGTTTGCACATTCTCCCCGTGTCTGTGTAGGGTTCCTCCGGGTGCTCCGGTTTCCTCCCACAGTCCAAAGATGAGCAGGTTAGGTGGATTGGCCATGCTAAATTGCCCAGAGTGTTCAGGGATCTGTTGTCGTTCTGTTCGCCGAGCTGGGAATTTGTGTTGCAGACGTTTCGTCCCCTGTCTAGGTGACATCCTCAGTGCTTGGGAGCCTCCTGTGAAGCGCTTCTGTGATGTTTCCTCCGGTATTTGTAGTGGTTTGAATCTGCCGCTTCCGGTTGTCAGTTCCAGCTGTCCGCTGCAGTGTCGGTATATTGGGTCCAGATTGATGTGCTTATTGATTGAATCTGTGGATGAGTGCCATGCCTCTAGGAATTCCCTGGCTGTTCTCTGTTTGGCTTGTCCTATAATAGTAGTGTTGTCCCAGTCGAATTCATGTTGCTTTGTTGCTTGTCATCTGCGTGTGTGGCTACTAAGGATAGCTGGTCGTGTCGTTTCGTGGCTAGTTGATGTTCATGGATGCGGATCGTTAGCTGTCTTCTTGTTTGTCCTATGTAGTGTTTTGTGCAGTCCTTGCATGGGATTTTGGACACTACATTGGTTTTGCTCATGCTGGGTATCGGGTCCTTCGTTCTGGTGAGTTGTTGTCTGAGGGTGGCTGTTGGTTTGTGTGCTGTTATGAGTTCAGGGATCTGCAGATTAGGTGCATTAGTCAGGGGTAAATATAGGATACTACGCTAGGGGAATGGGTCTGGGTGGGTAACTCTTCGGAGGTTCGGTGTGGACTTGTTGGGCCGAAGGGCCTGTTTCCACACTGTAGGAATTCTACTCAATCTCTTGGTCCTTCTAATCAATTACCCTTGAACTGAGTGTCTTGCTCAACCATTTCAGAGGGCAGGTAAAAGTCAATGGCTTTACTGTGGGCCTGGAGTCACATGTGTCATAGAATCCCTACAGTATGGAAACCAGCCCTTCGGAAACTGGAGCACCCAGAGAAAACCCACACAAACAAGAGGATAATGTGTAACCTCCACACAGTCTGTCGCCCAAATCTGGAATTGAACCCGGGCCCCTGGTGCTGTGATGCAGCAGTGCTAACTACTGGGCCACTGTGCTACCCCAAGTGTAGGGATGGCAGATAAGATGGGCTTTTACAAAATCAATATCATAGTTGCCATTAGCTTCCAATTCCAGATTTTATAAACTAATTCTTAAGTTCCACAGCAGTGGCATTTGAATCCATTGGCCCAAAACAGCATTAGAGCTGAAAATGTATTGCTGGAAAAGTGCAGCAGGTCAGGCAGCATCCAAGGAGCAGGAGAATCGACGTTTCGGTCATAAGCCCTTCTTCAGGAATGAGGAGGGTGTGTCCAGCAGGCTAAGATAAAAGGTAGGGAGGAGGGACTTGGGGGAGGGGCGTTGGGAATGCGATAGGTGGAAGGAGGTCAAGGTGAGGGTGATAGGCCGGAGTGGGGTGGGGGCGGAGAGGTCAGGAAGAAGATTGCAGGTTAGGAAGGCGGTGCAGAGTTCGAGGGATTTGACTGAGACAAGGTGGGGGGAGGGGAAATGAGGAAACTGGAGAAATCTGAGTTCATCCCTTGTGGTTGGAGGGTTCCTAGGCGGAAGATGAGGCGCTCTTCCTCCAACCATAGTGTTGCTATGGTCTGACGAAGGAAGAGTCCAAGGACCTGCATGTCCTTGGTGGAGTGGGAGGGGGAGTTGAGTGTTGAGCTATGGGATGGTTGGGTTGGTTGGTCTGGGTGTCCCAGAGGTGTTCTCTGAAACGTTCTGCAAGTAGGCGGCCTGTCTCCCCAATATAGAGGAGGCCACATCGGGTGCAGCGGATGCAGTAAATGACATATGTGGAGGTGCAGGTGAACTTGTGGTGGATATGGAAGTATCCCTTGGGGCCTTGGAGGGAAGTAAGGGGGAGGTGTGGGCGCAAGTTTTGCATTTCTTGCGGTTACAGGGGAAGGTGCCGGGAGTGGAGGTTGGGTTGGTGGGGGGTGTGGACCTGACGAGGGAGACATTTACTATAAACCGACCTCCCCCCTTACTTCCCTCCAAGGTCCCAAGGGATACTTCCATATCCGCCACAAATTCACCTGCACCTCCACACACATCATTTACTGCATCCGCTGCACCCGATGTGGCCTCCTCTATATTGGGGAGACAGGCCGCCTACTTGCGGAATGTTTCAGAGAACACCTCTGGGACACCCGGACCAACCAACCCAACCACCCCGTAGCTCAACACTTCAACTCCCCCTCCCACTCCACCAAGGACATGCAGGTCCTTGGACTCCTCCATCGCCAGACCATAGCAACACGACCGTTGGAGGAAGAGCGCCTCATCTTCCACCTAGGAACCCTCCAACCACAAGGGATAAACTCAGATTTCTCCAATTTCCTCATTTCCCCTCCCCCCACCTTGTCTCAATCAAATCCCTTGAACTCAGCACCGCCTTCCTAACCTGCAATCTTCTTCCTGACCTCTCCGCCCCCACCCCACTCCGGCCTATCACCCTCACCTTGACCTACTTCCACCTATCGCATTCCCAACGCCCCTCCCCCAAGTCCCTCCTCCTTACGTTTTACCTTAGCCTGCTGGACACACTTTCCTCATTCCTGAAGAAGGGCTCATGCCCGAAACATTGATT